>NW_026858771.1:0-198762 GCF_026571515.1 Ruditapes philippinarum | reverse complement strand
TTAATGACCAGTCATGACGGAAATTTTATGCCAACCATAAATAAAATAAGTTAAACATATATATGTTGCATTTATTATCATTTGTTCCTTTAAAGTGACTATGTTGGAAAAATAATATTCAGTTTAAGCGCTTGAGTTTAAACTCTTTATTTTTACACTATACGTCACAGTATTTTTGCAATGACCTGTATATTTGGCTCCTCCTCCTAACAAGTCATTCAATCTCGTTCGCGCATGCTTAGTAGACTGGGTATATAAACCGAGCACGCTTCTGCAAATTCCTTTTCGATCCAGTCTCCGAGCTCCAGAAGCTGCCGTGAACTAACACGGAAAAATACCCACCCGCCCTTCCCATTTGCTTTGCTGTTGTCTCTTTTTTCTGTTTTCAGGTAATTATGACCGGCGCGATACTTAGCCCTTCTTCGTCATGGCTGGAATTATCATTTCAACAGTCAATATTTGTTTTGCGACATCCGGAAATTTACCAACGTCGACTGCCAGACCCCTATCATTTGAATCCGACGTCGGTTCAAAATTTACATTTAACTGGCCTGTACATAACCATAAGCATTTCGGACACCTGTGGGATGCAACTGACTTTCGGATATTTGTAGAATAGTCATTAGATAACCTGTAACCGATGTCGGTACAAAACAAAACACTGTTAATTAACTTAACCCATGTGTAAATAAAACACATATTGTCTTTAAAAAAAATATTGATATAATGGTTATTATCATTTCATTAGATTGTTATACATGGTTTCAAGCAAGTTTACTTACATTATATATCACACTACTATTTATTTAAAATTATAATTTTTCTTATAAAGAACATTTCTCTTTATTGAGCTGTATGTATTTTGTATTTTATATGTTTACTGGCATATCTGAGCAGGTCCGTTGTTCTATATTCCGAGGAATAGTCTGAGGAGGTTTCCTCCGTGCATGCCAACGGATGCTACGGTTCCTCTTAAAAAAGGGGTTTTACGTAGGCGGCCAGTATTCCTAAGACGAATATACGATCAAACCTGTTGAGTAATTGTTCTGGTTTGGAATGTCCTAGACATTCTATGGCAGTTTTGATCGTGATATGCTTGATAAATGTATTTATATATACAAATGGCTGTATCAGTCTTTTCAAAATTTAACTAATTTTTATTGATAATATTTATAAAACATATTTTATAAGCTTCAGATATCAAGTGTTTAATATCATATCTGGCATTGTCAGCACATTGTCTCTTTTTTCGAAACATAATTTTAATTGATTATATCTGAATAAACATATTAAGCTACCGAAGCATATATAAGCAATATATAAAATGTCACTTCCGACTGTTGGGATATGAGTATTAGTCATATAATATTATAATTGATATACATGTAATTGTTAATATTATTCTATAACATATTGTCTGGAACATTTAATGCTCTTATTCAGCCGTCGATATGGCGAAAATCTAACATAAAATTACAGGTTTTTGCAATCGATGACGAAGCAAAACCTATTTTATAATATTCTATTTTATATAAAGGTTCAAACTCTATTAACTTTATGTTACTTAATGACCAGTCATGACGGAAATTTTATGCCAACCATAAATAAAATAAGTTAAACATATATGTTGCATTTATTATCATTTGTTCCTTTAAAGTGACTATGTTGGAAAAATAAACAGAAAATAGTTCCTAAATATTAAATGAAAAAGTTGGTATATCTTGCGTAAATTCAGAGCCGGGGAAATATACCGAGGAAACTCGTGACCGTAACACATTTAAATTCTTACCACCGTTTAAACAATTTTCATAAATGAATTATAGAAAGAAATTTAAGCATAAAATTATCGTCTTTAAAATGAATCATCAAGTATATTTATAATTATAAATTGAAAAATAAATACATGTAATTACAATCTAAAAATAACTTTTCTTTACAATTTGGACCATGTCAGCATGGAAAATTGTTTAACTGATTCCGGATATGAATCACGGCTCCAATTTAAATACTTATCTATAATTCAAATTTATTTTAAACTTAATCTTATAAATTTTAAGTTGACACAAAGAATTTAAGTAAGGAAGAAACAGAACTGCGCAGTGACAACATTTCCGAAGCGTACCGGTGTCGGCGTTGTGGAATAGATAACACGTAACGTTTCAAAAATAAATACATGTACATGGTTGAATATATTTTCTATACCGGAACAAAAACTTTTCTGGAACATCGCTTAAACAACACCCAAATATCCAGGCCATTACGGCATGCTTTGATTATAGTCTTTTATTACACGGATAAATGGTACATGTACACGCAGACAAACGAAAAATGGGCGCTCGGAGTAACGAGTTTTACTTTTCTGAAAACTGTTGAGGAATGAAAAATTAACGCAAGAATTTACCATTTGAATTCAAAAAATCTTTCATAGCGTAATGCACGTTTGGAAAACAAAACTTTCCTAGGCAAGGAGTTGCTGTTTTTAATACGCAGCAAGTTGTAACTAACATAATTATTCTAACATAGATAATACTAGAGTGGTGACAATATAAATTTTAATGAAATACAGTATTTGTTTATCCTTTAATAAACATGTTTATAAAAAAGAGGTCTAAATTAAAAGTTTCCCCGCATCATTCAAGACTTCAATCAATTAGAAAAAATAGTTAAAGATTATTTCCTGGCGATTTATTTTAATGTAGCAAAAAAATATAATTAATAATAACAACATTAAAGAATAATAAGCACTGTTTAACAGTTTTTCATATTTTTGTGCCACGCAAAAAAAATGACAACATTCACGCACGGTACCGAACAATATCGATTTTTAGCGTACATGTTACATTACTGTAGCAACATCACAATATGGCGGCGTTGGTACACAAACGAGACGGTGAAATGAAACTAACGTGGTTTACTTTCTTCTAAGTTGACAGTCTAGCACTTTTTGTGCTGTTGATTCCTTAAAATTGTATTAACATCGAAATCCACGTTTCACCACAGAAAGGTCTCCTTTTGGTTTTGACGTTAAAGCGAGATTCTGCCCCAGAACGAAAATATCTCAGAATCAAGCTTTGGCACGTCAATATATTTTGACTATTCCAATCTCATCTTCTCGGCCCTTTCGATAAGAATTAGTAATAACAGCCGAGATGATCCGATTTAACCATTTTGAGAAGTCCGGAAATCCGGTAAGTGTCATGTGTCGCCCTTGCAAAAGGAGCATTTCAACAAGTTAATCTCATGATTGCTCTCCTTTCATTAACTACCTATTCCATTAAAATATTTTCTGGAACAATTAAATTCTTAACTTTGGAATACCTTAATTCACAAGAAGATTTTACATTCTATTTAGTTCAAGTCAGTTGATGACATTAGCACCCTATACTGTCGGCATCGAAATTCTTGTGTTCTTGGTTTTTGTTTCTTTGTTTTTGTTTGCGTGTTTGTTTGTTTTTGTTTTGTTTTGTTGTTGTTTTTCTTGTTGTTGTTTTCTGTTGTTGTTGTTTTGTTAATGTATTTTAGCATTTAATTTCCTTATATTACAATGACTCAACTTGTCATGTTTGAAAAACATTTATGAAAAAACGCTTGGTGCTCAACATTCTACTTTTAGAGTTATCTGCCCCTGAAGCTCTTTGAAGTCGTTTTCAAGGTAGGTAACTCAAAACTATGCCAAGTACCACCTCATTGTAATGTTATTTTGTATTAGTTAGGTAAAACTTACTTCCTACCATAGTGCAAAATTTGCTGAAATTCTATGCGACAGATGTTAATCTTTAGTGGTTGGTGCGAAATGTTACTTTCTTCGAGTTATGCCTCTTTTTGATAAATATGCAGGCTGTTTACTCATTCTAGAAAAACAAAATTTATCTTAATGTCATAACTTTAAACTCTGCAAAATGACTGAAAATGAAATGATAAAAAAAATAATCTGAAATAAAAAAATAGTATGATTATGCTTGAACTTGAGTTTTCTGTTCTTGAAAGTGATAACGTTGGTCTCTTTTTTCAACATTATTTTGTTGAGTCATTTCTTTAATCGTGTTGTTAACTTTCTCTGCATATACCGAAACATCAAATTTGGTGATGATATAAAGGGGTGCAACTGATATTACTGAATATGTCCTTTGATGCAGAGTTACCTCCCATGATTTAAAAACTGGCATCGATCACGGAATATTGCATATACAGCGGAACTTGCACTGATACGTACACATATATTTAGATTTAACTATTAGTTAATGTGAGGGTATCAAATATTGTCAATAGAAACTTGTATAAAACAATATTAATGCAAACCAAGCGGGGTACCAGGTTGCGTCCTTTTAAGTCGGCTATTATATTTTGGAAATATCATATTTAATTTCTTGGCAAATTTTTAGTTTTAAGATTTTTCTACTTCTCATTCTATGTATATGGCAGAATTATTCCAATTTTGCAAATTTAACATGAACGTGTCAAAAACGTTTTATATGCATTAAATATTGGACTTATATTTGAAATATTAACGATTAACCTGGGGGGGGGGCATTTTTTGTCAAAGTACGCATTTAATTTCTATATTCGACTTATTCCACTCGTTAATAAAAAGGTGATGTGATGGGCTGCTAGAAAAAAATAGATAAAACTTGAGCAGCCGACAATTCTGACACTGGTAATACTATACAAACTTGCAAGTCTTATTTTACCTGCTGTTTTTGTAAAATTCATTTATCAATTTTGAGCATATCAAGACTGAAATTTCTAAAGTTAGTCGGCTATAAGTTCAGAGCTGGTTCAGTCTGCAAGGATGTGTAGCCTGGAATACATGAATCTCTATTTTCAACTTTGGCTAGATTATTTCGGTTCCAGCAGTAAAAGGTGCAGTCTTGCTAACAGTATAGCCATATGTACACAACTGCTTTTGATTTAAGCTCATTCAAAGTTTAAACAAATTCTATTACACAGTTTTCAATTTGCCTTAATGGTTATGTAACTGTATCATATGCCTTTAAACTTTCATTTGACATATTTTCTCAAGATGGAAAAGTTATCAATGCGATATGTGCACCGCAGTTACAACACAATAAACTTGATTCCAAATCACACGGCGTTCATCAATTCAATGCTATTTCACACAATCTGAAAATATAACTATGTCTATGAACTAAACAGTGTTGTACCGAATCTTGTTTTGTCCTGTAACTGCGTGTCAATAAAAACCTTTTCGATGCATTTTTTCACATTTACATTGTTTCTGTCATCAGAATTTTACAAATGATAGTTTAAAGCCTCAATTGTGGATAAAGGTATAATACGAATAAAAATAATAGTTAAAAGAATGAGCTTGATTTTCAGTCAGAATGTTAGCAAGTTTCAGAGCATTTTCCGTCATTTAAGCAAATACATTTCTACCTACAACGGTAGCATTTATAACAGTCACAAGAAAAGACACTCAGGGTATGAGACCTTAAATCAATGTTATTGTAAAACTGTAATCTGACAGTGGCAAAATAATAACACATATAGTACAAGTTTGCTTCTTTAAAAAGAAGCATGCGAGAGGTCTTTTTGCTGCTGTAGAAGATTTGTTTAATTCGAAAATATTTGGGGATATTTTTGCATAAACGACACAATGAATGGTTATAAATTACAATTATTTAACAAAATAGAATTTATTATATATATTGAATATAGTATCATAATGAAAGTTTGTTTTACACTTCATTTTTTAAATGTTTTGAATGATTATATGCCGGAGAAATGGACTTTTTTTCTCGGCGCATTAGGGGTACTTTTTCTAAAAGGGAACAATTTATGTTATGTCATCAAACTAAATTTAAAATAAATGATATACACATGTATATATATTAAAAGTAGTATCAAAATAAAAGTTTGTAATAAAATTCAATAAGCACATTTTCGGTTAATGGTTTGAAACATTCCCTATACATTTTCCAAAACGGGCATAAAGTTTGTTAATCAAACAATTTTAAGTCTAAAAAATGTTTATAACATTCGATTGGAATAAACAGTATATAAAGCTGCATGCCTCCAACTACAATATTTGAGGAAAATCTTGAGTAAAGTTTGTGCCATTTGCGCCAAAAAATCTCTGTTGCGTTATTTAGTCATACCGGTGTCGCGTAATAATCACACGGGCGTAATTTTACCACGGTTTACACATGTTTTTTAAAACTTGCCTGTAACTTTATTTACAAACAAAGCGCTGTGAAAATTGGTATAAATCTTCAGCATAGAACAATTATTTCGGTGCATGTATTTGAATATTCTGACAGTATTTATTTTCTCCAGAATATATGCGTGAAATTGAGCTAAATCGCCAAATTTTGCATCTTTCGTAGGGCATTTTGAAAAAACCTGCAAGGTTCTAAAAGTATTAAATTCATGAAAATAGATGCTTTTAAAACTTGTCAGGGGTGTTAAACTTTCTTTTTTGTCCACTGTTTTATTTCAAAATTGGCTAGAACTAATCTTAAGCTGTAGTTGAAAATGGCCAATTTCTCCGAAAACTAGGTCAAATTACCCGAAAATTTTGCCCGAAAGGGTACTATAAATTAAAAACTTGTCATTAATAATTGTTTTATTATAATCAACCCGATAGTATGGAGTGTTTCAAATAAAATTGCGTATAAAAATAACTTAAATTGATATATGAAATAAAATGGGGAAAAGAACTACCATGACAATGGACAAAAGAGTTTGTCATAAATGAGAACTGTACATATGTACTCTTTTCTATCAGTGCACAATAGAAAGTGGATGCCTCGTAAATAAATTGTGTTCGACTAAGTCGAACACAATTTATTTACGAGGCATTAAAACACTTTCACTTTATGAATTAAAAGCTTAACAATCAAACTTTGTTATTATGTTATTATGCCATTATGATGCGTGAGATATTTATAAAATAAACCGTCCAGATTTTATTATTCTAATCAACAATATGTCTTGCTTTTCCGAAACTTTGTCCAGCTTGAGACGCCCCCTTGTTGCTTCCCATTTGTAATCCAATCACATTTTGACCGGCTTTCAACTGTTCCTCCGTCCACTCGCGTGACTGGCGTTCAGATTCTTTTGGACCAATTCCTCTTCCGCCTCTGGAATTTACCTGAAGTCACAGACAAAAAAAAGTTAAGATTTTAGTAAATAAAGAACAAGTAGAGGTTAAATAGTTGATGGGCTCAACAGGTACGGTGCAAGAAGCTCGAAGAAAACAATTAAGAATATTTTAGAGTTCAAGGACGAATCTGTGCATCTTTAATTTTACTGACCAATTAGCCCCAATTATTTGTATTTATGAACGCCTAATTTAAAAGTTTATATGCAACATTAAAAGACACAATTACACAGTGCTGAAGGCGAATGTTGTAAAACTTTATAAGGTTTTTTTTTAGGAATTGAGTGTTAAACCGCACCGGCACAATGTAGGTCATTAGCGACTTTCAAGCTTTACCGGTGGAGGAAGACCTCGGGCGCCCTTCCTTGCATTACTTCAGGTACGAATGGGCATCTGAGTAGAACCACCCGCGTCTCGTAAGCTAGCTGGATAGCTCCCTCACATGAAAGAATTCAAAGTCCCTGTCGGGGATTCAAACCCACAGCGGTGCGGGACAAGTAGTTTTAAATCAATGATCTTAAACCTTCGGTCACGGGCGCCACCTCCCCCTCCCCACCCCAATCCCAAATAAAAGAAACCTTTTTAAGTGTAGTGTTAATACTAGAAGTAAGGCTTACCTTTCGTCCTAGAGCATGAATGGATAGGACAACTTGGGTAAGATTAGTTCTTTCGTAAAGGTCAACTGTTTGGAACGAATCATGTTTAGCAACGCCATAGTTTTCTATTGCCTGTAAGAAAACAGAAATATTCTCCATCTTTTTAAATGCCAATTTCTGCCTTTTTAGTGTTTTTATACTGGATGGTTCAATGGCTTTCATTAAGCTGGAAAAAAAACAAGAGCATATCTAAATAAAATAAACAATGTTAAATTCAAATGATCAAATTATGGTTTTGAAATAAATGCATAAATGAATAACACTAACACAAAATGGCACAACATCTAAAACCCTTGTTAAATTTAATATCGATGTAGGATATGTAATTTGGTCAAACAAACATGTAATATACTTACGCACAAAGAACGTAACCGTCTTCCAGGACTTCATAAACATTATCTGCACTTCCACTGGTGTTGATTGGTCCTTCACCGATCTCGGATATCAAATCGTTTATCCAAGCCATCGCTTCGTGTGCAACGGCATCGTCATATTTTGCGCTCATCTGCAAATGTAGCGGAAATTTATGGTTAATAAATACAGCACATGGTACCTTATATGATTTAACTGGGATCTTGTAAGAGTAGTTTTAACAAGAAAAAGAGAACAAGTTGTTGTCACTATCTTTCTTTTATTAACACGTTTTTTACACAATGTAAATTATGAATTTATCATTAAAATAGAATCATCCTAATGCACATACGTAAGAGTCGTGAAGTTTGTGACATCATTTCGAGTTTATATGTTTTGGTTGGGTTTTACCACTGCTAAGATAATAGCTTTATTGAAAGATTTTCTCAGGTGTCCTCGTGGTCATGTACGAACGGACACCTGGGTAGCACCAACAACATTGCGTTCGCTAGCTGAAAATAGCTTCCTAACTTGAAAATGCCTGTGGTTCAATTAGGAATTCGAACCCACGGTAATTAAAAATCAGTGGCCTTCACCATGAGTGCAAGGGGGTCGGTTCACATTAATATATGTACTCATCTCTTGTGAAGACATTATTCTCCATTTTAAAAAAAAGCTTGCTTCAATTATAATTTTAGATCTGAAGTTTTCACAAAATCATGTTTTTATTGCTTATTTTATTGCTGCGAAGATGTCGTTGTCGCCTTTATTGTTCAAATTGTGCATGGAAGGCAAAATTTCAACAAAATTTCAACAAAAAGTATCAAAAATTTGTCTAGTTTTAAACAATGTTACAATGAATATATAAAAGAAACACATATACATATTATGCAGATATTACAATGAATATATAAAAGAATCACATATACATATTATGCAGATATTTCTTTCGTATTTGTACTTGAGATTTAATAAACTATACTCTTATAATTTAACTGTATTTAATGATATATTTATACGATGAATTACTTCAACCTAATTATAATGTTATAACAATATTCGCATGGTATTCGTTAACTTTCTTACGCTGACATTAAGAAAACAAATGGTATATTTGCACTTTCAATCTGCCACGATTACAATTTGGTCGACGGGAAAGTCTGGTATTTTCGGTGAAAAAGATAGAATTTCAATTTTTAGCAGAATGCAAAGTAGCTCGTGAACAAAATACGCCCCTATCAGAAATGGCAATCGGCATGGTGGCAACCGGCATGGTTTTTTTTTAATATAAGAGGTTGATTTTGAATCATAGTGTTTCCTGTTTGTTTAATGTGCAGTTATCATTTACAGCTACTAGAAAAAAAATTAATGTCTGATCGTTAATGAGGATGGTTCGTGAAAATCCGGAAAATATCGGTACTTTCCGTGTAAACAAACGCTTTAGAAAGTCAAAATAAACTAAAAGAATTTATATATGATGTTGATGGACTCCAGAGAACCTTAATCAGAAATTTCGCGGTTATTCTTTCAGAAACACCAAAGAAATACATTGGATATAATTTAATAACAAAAACACGTAAATAACCAAAACAATATAAGTTAGGCCAAACGAATATGAAATGCTAACACATTGTGGTTTTATGTAAGAGACGTAGTTTGTGACAGATATGTACAGTCGAAAGATAAATGCGCGAATATTTTCAAATCATTTTAGCGCGACATTCCTATCTTATATTTATATTTATATTAGACATTTCCTCACCTGTTATAAATTCTTCTCTCTCGTAATTTATAATTTCTACTACTTCCACAATTCCACATAAAATACACAATAACTGTTCTTAATTTCATTTCACTGTTTATTTGTTGAAAATGTTCTAAATTTCTACTCTACAATTAATAATTAAAGTTACAGAGTTTTTCTTCCTCGCACATGGTTGATAAATCACTGAGAATTAACTCTCAAAAATCCCTATCCCGACTCTATCTCTTACAATCTCACTCTTGCATTTTGAATCTCGTTCTTCAATCTTCAATCTAGAATGCCCCCAGAAAATCTTGTCCCAGTATTTATATGAAATGCATTGTCTCTCCATATTTGGAGGTTACCATGGTGTTAATTGACAAATTTAAGCCTTCTATATTTATGACGACAAGTGTTGATCAAGTAACTGTACCAGAAACAAACAGACAGATTCCTGGAATATTTATGATAATAACCAATGATTGAGTTCCCTAAACATAACAATTGCAGGCCTCTTGTCCATAATTTATGCAGGTACCTGTTGACAGAGTTACCATACTAAAATCTCCCAGACTGGTACACAGTCTAGCCCCAACAGATTTATAGTAATAAATAATGACAACAAATGAGGTCTCAATTCTCATACAAAATCAATCATTAAATCAAACCTTAACCAGGTGCCTTGCTAAAAGCTTAATTGTCCCAATTAAGTTAACAACACCAAACAAAAATATAGAAATGAAACAAAAATCAGTGACTTTTCAACCAATCTTACTCCCAAAATGAAGAGAAGTTTAACGATAAAACATTCTCAATTAACATAATATACTCTGCATTAACTAAAATAAGCATTATTCAACTACGAAATTCTAAGAAAATACTAAATCTACAGAAATCTTACTTCTGTTAACGACAATTTTTTTCTGACTACAATTATACATTGAATACTCAAAACAAACTAATTAAATTTCTCAAACAGTTGTTCAAATTTTTACACCATGTTTTAATATCAAAATGAAACATATTTTGTCACTCAATTATATAATATAAATGTTCTGTTGCCCCTTTTTTTCTATTTCACAATATCCTAATTCAATCTTTCACACATTGTCTATTTCTTGCACACAAAGTCCTGGTGCCTATTTATTTCTTAATAAATTTTAACAAATGTGTAAGAATTCTTAAAAGGCACAAACTGAATATTAAATTTGTTTGGTAGTCGTCTCTATCATAGAGTCCTAAGTGCCAAAATATTAAACTTAATATTTATATATAACATAATTGAAATTAGAAAATGGCACTGATTGTTAAACTGAAAATAAAACACTTTAAAATCCAATTTGAACCAGAATCACACAATAATATTTCAATTGAAAAGAATCACAAGTTAATATTCCAATTCAGAATGAATCACAAATTAATATTCCTATTTTGAAATGAATAACAAATTAATATTCCAATTTGAACGAATCACAAATTAATTCCGATTGCGTTTTATATCCAAAATATATTTTTGTAAGAACAACGTTTAAAATTCCTCTTTTTTTCACTAGTATTTTCTTTACACTTTCATATTATTCCAATATTTATTCCCTACACAATTCTGAATGGTCGAAAACTCTGAAATGACTGCAAAATCTCAGAGTACCCTTATATACCCAACATGTACTCCTTTGAAATCAAAACTTATTGAAAGATATTTTACATGATGATTCTTTATGATCTTTATGTTCTGTGCTGGTATGGTATGTGTTGAGTCCTATTCCTTTTACCTCTTCTTACTTGTTGAAAATCTGATTCAGATGCCATCTTCTGCATTGTCTTAGTTTCTTCGATTTGTAATTTATTGTTATTCTTGTTGATCTTCGCCATATCTGATTGCCAATTTGTCATTTAATTTCCATGATAATGTTTCAAACTATCATGATGCATGATTTCCACATGGCCATTATCTGTCCTTAGACCCAGTCCATTTTGTGACCAACAGTGCATTTTGGAGATCGTTTTAGAAATGAACACTTCTTGCATTGCTTGATATGAATTTCAACACTGTGTCTTAGCTTAAACCAATAAAACTTGCATTTTATTTTTGACAAAGTTTTTGTAATTCCCAAATGAGCGCCTGTAACTGAGTCATGTGAAGATACCAAAATCTCTTTTTGTAAAACCTTTGGAACAATAAGAAGCAAAGCGGCCTCTCTTGTGTTGAGAATACTGTTACATTTTATAAACAGCACTCCATCTTTCATCACGAGCAAGTCATAGTTAAACCAGTAGTTCCTTATATTTGGAGAAAATCTAGCTTCCTTGTCCCCGGTAGTTTGTTTTCAATAACCCATGTTATAACAACTTCTAAATCTGGGTCTGTTCTCTGTAGTTTTGCAATTCTGACAGGTGAATAACAAGTAGTGTTGAACTGCATAAGACAACCCAAGTTAGATGCCTGAGCTTCATAAACTGATAAAACAACTTCGCAACCTAGTATGGAATTTACGTCCTTGTCAACCACTTGTTTGCTTCCAGTAACCCATGATGTCCCAAAACCTAAATCAAGGTCTGCTCTCTGTAATTTTGCCATTCCAATAGGTGAATAATTAATAGTGTTGAACTGCTTTAGACGACCCAAGTTAGATGTCTGAGCTTCATTTTCTGATGAAACAACTTCGCCACCTAGTATGGAATTTACGTCCTTGCCAACCACTTCTTTATTAATTTCACTGATGTTGAGATTGCTTCCACTTCTTCGACCATGCGAATGTAGACTTTCACGGAAACGAAGTCCACCAATGTGATATCGAAAATACCTCCTTGCCCTATTCATTCCATGGAAAAGTGATCTTAAACAACTCAATAATCTCATAACTTGCAGCTGCATTAACAAGAAAACATCATTCCAAAATGCCCAGTCATTTTGAGGTTTCACTCCTAACACAACAGGTTTGATACTTTTCCCTTTACCTATGTTTTCATCGATCAAGGGAACAACATTATCAAATTCGGCAAAATCTGACCAAGACTCATGTTTCATAATACAGGTTACACACCCTTTGCAAGGTAATTCTTCCAAAATTGTTTTTCCATCATAACAACTACACTCTTCTTGTTCACATGACATTCTAGAGAGACTGTAAAGATTTGCTTGTTTTCTCCAACTTCTATGTTCAATCCTAAAATTTAACTGTGACACATCTTCTAACCAGCGAGCCATTTGATCTGTCGGCGACTGGAATGACATTTACCATCGCAGACTCGAATAATCTGTCCTTAAAAGAAATTCTCTCCCTAAAAGGTAGTGTCTAAACTGAGTAATAAAAGTCACAACATCCAAAAGTTCTCTTCAAGTTGCACAGTACAGTCTTTTAGTTTGATAAAAGACTTAATGGCAAACATAAAAAGCTTCACCACATTAACTTAAAATTCCGCTTCCTGATGATCTATGGTGTAACCCTTTTAACTTACTGCTCCATTTAGTGAAATCATATTTAATATTATCATATATTTTACTAGATAATTTGCAGTCATCAATTTTCACTTTCTCTCAATTCAATTCAATTCAATTTGTTTATTGTATAATAAGGCCTCCGGCCCATACACAAGTATAATAATACACATGACATTTTCATAAAGTGCATTAATGTATAGGTAAGTAAATACAACACTGTGAACAATTAACAGAGGTTCATATATCGACATTTTGCCTATAGTACAACATAGTATACATGAAATTATAGAAAAACTGATAAGTACTGATCCCTTTCTTGTAATGCATAATATATATACATATTAGCAACATTGCGTATAATATGTTCATTTTCAGAAGACATTAGATTATTGAACTTGTAAATTGATGTATGTTCTATATATGTATTAGGAATATATTTACATCGAATATTACTATATAACGGACACAAAAACATGAAGTGGTATTCATCTTCAACACAACCTTCACAATACGGACAGTCTCTAAATTCCCTTTGAATACCAAAATGTCTACCCTTTTCTATCATAAGGGTATGACTAGAACTTCTAAATGCTGCAATGCACGTTCTAAATTTGTGTATATCAACAACATTTACAAACTTTTCAACTTTATATACTGTTTTATACTTAGCATAATAAAACAGTTTTGCGTTTTGATAACACCTATCCCTCCATTCCTGGATATACTGGTCCTTTAATCGTTGTACATATTGTAATAGAAACAAGTCAGGGTTGTCAACATTCTGGGCTTCCCACACATAAACATAGCCGTTTATATACAAGTGAGTTCGTAAATCAGTTACCCAGTTTTTATAACCAATATTGTCATAATACATCAGCATATTATAGCACATTCGTACATATCTGTCTTCAGGTAACTTTAACAAACGAAGCCAATATTTAACTACACGCTTTGCAGCATAAATGTACAATGGAAATCTACCTAAATCACCTAAAATTGCATCATTACATGCACCTTTGTTTACTTTCATAAACATTTTACAAGCAAAAATGTGTACATTTTCAATACAATTTGGTTTCTTAAGACCCCAAATTTCAGACCCGTACAATGCAATAGATGCAACCTTTGAATCAAATTTTTAAAAAACGTTGTATATGGAAGACATGGATAATTGTACAATGAACTGAGTAAATGCAACAATTCTTTTTTTGCCTTGAGTGACATGGCCTCTGCCATTTTATACATAGAAAGCTTACTTGAAAAATATATTCCAACATAAGTAAAACCATTAACTTCTTCTATGTCTACATCATTGTATTTCCATCGTTCTCTTACACTTAATCTACCTCCTCTTTTAAAAATGAGAACTTCTGTTTTAGCTGTATTAACAACTAGTTTACTAACTAAACAAAAATGTTTCAATATATTCAATTGCTTTTGTAGTCCGATAACTGTGTCAGAAATAAGAGCTATGTCGTCTGCAAACATGAGCAAAAATATTTCTACAAGATGAGGAAACAATTGTATACCCCTTGTTCTGTTCTTACATAACAGTGAGTATAGTTCATCAATAAACAATGCAAACATAATAGGACTCAAATTACAGCCCTGACGCAAACCGATGGGGGCATTCAAAGCTATTTGTTACACCATTGTTACTTTTAACACACGCTTTTACAGAAATATATATAGACTGTATTGCATTATACAAGTTACCTTTTATGCCACCTTTTCTTAAAATATCATACAATATTTTGTGATCTACAGAATCGAACGCTTTTTGAAAATCAATAAAAGCTACGTACAATGATTTCCTTTTCATACATAAATACTTACTTACAATGGCTTGAAGAATAAATGCATTATCTACAGTACAATATCCTGATCGGAAGCCCGCTTGGGCTTCACAAATTTTACAATAAGCATTCAGATAAAATGTTAAACGCTTTGTGATGATTGCAATATAAACTTTGCTCAAAACATCTAGTAAAGCTATACCTCGGTAGTTATTTGGGTTATTTACACTACCCTTTTTGTAAAGGGGTATCACAACTGTTTTTGTCCACTGCTTTGGAAATTCGCCTTTGAGAAACAATCTATTAAATAATTTTCGAATGAAAGGTAAAAGCACATTTACACAATAAACTAAATGCTGCGGTATAGTCACACCACCAACAGCTTTATTCAATTTCAAAGACTTTATACTATCATTTATTTCCTCGTCTGTGATACAGGAATTGAAAATTAATTGTTCAATATCATCAAAATCGTCATTTTCATTTTCAGCATTAATTCGTTCTTCATTCTCTGAATCAACATTGTTTACAACTGAAAAAAGATTGCTAAAATGATTAAACCAGTCGTCCAATGAAATGTTTGGCTCCGTTCTTGGTTTATTAGTTAGTTTTTTAACTTCGCCCCAAAACCTTTTCGAGTTACCAGTTGTACTTTCTAGTTTCGATAATGCATTTTTATCAAATGCAAATTTTTTGCGTTTACATATATTCTTATAAGCATGTTTACTATTTACATATAGCAATAAATCATGTTCACTTCGGCTTAACCGAAAACAATTCAAACGTTTTCTTGCATCAGTCTTTGCTCGTTTACAGTCAGTGTCAAACCATGACTTATAGTTCCTAGGTTTACCACCATAACGCTTCAATTTCTTAAATGCATTACTCCTGTTTACAATGTCATCTTCAAATGAACTTATAACAAAATTTATGTCGCTAGTGTCATCATTTAATAGTGTTTCTACATTATCAAAACTTCCATTTATTACATTTTCTGCTAAGTATCTATTATATTCCCTGCAATTGTCATCTGTCAGATTATATCTAATACATGTATTACTACCGGTGCCGTTTCTTTTAACACTATGAACAACATCTGGCACTTTCAGAGATAGCGCTAACGGGAAATGACAACTTTCGCTATTCTCTAAAATTTCAAAATTGCTGATAATATCAAACAAATTTCTAGACACTATGAAATAGTCAATAGTACTACTACCATTTTGGTTTAAGAATGTACATCCACTACTATGGGGACCGAACCGCCCATTAACTATGAAACACGAAAATGTTTGACAAAATGATATAAGCTGGCGCCCATTATCATTTACTATATTATCTGTTGCAAATCTATCTTTATGTACGTTGCAATCTTAGATATCGTGAAATTCATACAATTCTGGTATAAATACACTGAATGTAGTAAAATCAGGGAGACTGCCAGTACGTGCATTTAAGTCGCCATTTAACAGAAGCTCCGTATCTATATATTCTGTGCTAATACTTTCTTCTAATTGCTCAAAGCCTGACCGTAAGACGTCATCATAAAACGGGGACTTGGGAAGTGGAATATAAATAGCAACGTATAAAACATTTCGAGGTGTATCAAATAACAGCTTTTCAATAAGAAGTATTACACCATACTTAAAATTCTCACATACGCGTTTTACATACTTTGAAAGTTTACTTTTAATTACTACAGTGACACCTTCCATTGGTCTTCCGCCAGTTTTAGATCGTTGAGCTTTACAAGAATATGAAACATGATCTGTAAAATATTCATCACAAACGTCAGCGTTCATATCCCATGTTTCTTGAAAACTTATTAAGTCATAAGATAAAAGCATTTCAGATAATTCAAAACCAGTTAATTTGGACTTTAATCCTTCAATATTCCAACTCAGTAACTTTATGTTCGCACATATACTAGAAAATGATTGTGCTGGACCTTGACCGTTGTCCTATTTTCGAAAAGGGCTACCCCCATTTCCAGTTATAGAAGGTGTTGCCTCCATGCTCTCTTCGATTAGCGAATCAGCTGTGTGATTATCTGATTGACGAGTACCGCGCCGAAATACACGAGGTCTAGGTTCAGATCCAGGGTTAACTTTTGCATATGTCACCAACTTGTTGCCTTTAAAGTAACCATTTAAGCCCTTTAATTTTGCTTGTTTAAGTTCTTGGCGCTGTAGAAATGAACGATCGTTTGAAATTCGTATACCCTTAATGCGCAACTTGTCTCTAAATTTGAATAGTCTAAATTTGTCGTCGCTATTTGCAAACTGAACAATAACCATTCTATCAATACCCTGATTAGTATCAACTACACCAACACGCTTTGCTTTTACTAAAGTATTACTATCAAATTTGGCTTCGATCGTATCAGCTTTCTTTTAATACTTCATCTTCACATAGCTTTTATAAACTGTAATCATCAGATTCTTTCTATTTCAAACAAAAAATTCTCATCGAACTCTTTAGCCTCTCGGATTCTGAAATAAGCAACTGTTTTTCAATATTCCGTAAACACGAATCTCTTTTATCTTCACCATATGACACAGCTTCCATATCGCCAGCTAGTACTTCTTGGTCATACCGCAAAACATCAACTTTCTCTTCGATAAATCGCATTCTGCCATCAATTTCCTTCTGATTAACTTCAACCTTGTCGACCTTTTTGCGCATTAAACTCAACTCTGACTTCATTAGAATAATCTCAGACTTAACACCCCTTACTTCATTTTTTACTTCACTTATTTCATTCCGAGTCTCTCTAATAGCATCCAAGACAGCTTGTGTATTTTTATCTGTTACGCCACTTCCGGGTCCCGGATTCAACTCTATGTCTGCTGCTAAAATTAATAGTCTTTTACCATATGCATAGTACGTGTTAGGTATTCACTGTTGTAATTGATTTAGTGTTTTGTAACCTAATGTTGTTACCTAAAAATATAGTGGTCATGTGCCTATGTAATAAAAACTAGTACAACAACAACAACACGTGTTTCTCAATCCAGAGTAAAACGAATGTTCAATCCCCTTAGAACCTTATTGACCCCTAAAATCTACAGTGGCGACGAGGAAAACGTTATAGCAAATTATCTGCTAAATGGTTTTGTGGTTCTAAGAACATTATATGCAACGAAATAACTGAACTTTGTTGTATCCGAAATTGATTATCCGAAATCATGTCATCCTTAATTGGCAAAATTGATCCATTCGACTTTAGTGGCGAATCCTGGACTTGTTATATGGAAAGACTAGATCAATATTTCATAATTAATGATGTTGCTGATGACAAAAGGGTACCAGCTCTCCTGGCCCTGGTAGGGTCTAAAACTTACTCAACTTTAAGAGATTTGACATCTCCAGCTTTACCAAAGGACAAGTCATACGCTGAGTTAACAAACACTATTATCGAGCCACTTCAATCCTGCTCCACTTGTTATTGCTGAAAGGTTCCGTTTCTGGAAGCGCGACCAAAGGGCCGACGAAAGTATTAGTGATTTTAATGTGAATTTACGAAAGCTTTCACAACATTGTAAATTTGGAGAGGGATTAAATGATGCACTTCGAGATAGACTAGTTTGTGGGTTGACAAATGTAAATATTCAGAAACGACTCTTGAGTGAGAAAGATTTAACGTACGAGAGGGCTCTTCAGTTATCTATCTCTATGGAATGTGCACAAAAGGACGTTAAAGAGTTGCATCAAACAGCAGGCGGCGCTGCATCTATGCATAAAGTGGCATCTAGTTTTAACAAGAAACCTGTACAAATAAAAAAGGACCTGATTCAAAGGGAATGTTACAGATGTAATCGTAAAAAAAACCACACCCCAGATGCTTGTCGTTTTAAAGATGCGATCTGTAACTTTTGTGGTAAAAAGGGACATATTTCGCCTGCATGTAGGACAAACAAGTTTGACAATGTTCCAAAAAAGCAAAAAGGACATAAAAGTAAAAATAAAAAAGGGCAAGTTCGTGGTATAGAGGAAGATGATTTAGATCTTGGACATTGCTTATTTCAAATGGATCACGATGATCAGGGAAATTATAAGAAAGTTATCTGGGTAACTCCTACTGTGAATGGACAAATCTTGAAAATGGAACTAGACACAGGTTCGGGTGTGTCGGTAATATCTAAGGAGGATTGTTTTTAGACTCTGGCCAAGTGCGGAATTGGAAAAAAACTGATATACAACTGAAAACCAATTCTGGGGAAGTGTTGAAACCAGTTGGATGCATGAAATGTACAGTAGAACAAAATGGGCAATGTGAAATGTTGAACTTGTATGTAGTGGAACATGGTAGTAGACCGTTGTTCGGACGCGAGTGGTTACGGAGGTTACAGTTGAATTGGCATGAAATTAAGTCACTCAATTCAGAGTGAATAGTATTGATGTCAATGAAAAAGTTAAAAATTGAAGTCTAAATATGCAAATGTTTTTTCAAAAGTACTTTAGGCAAAGTAACTGGCTACAAAGCTACTTTAAAACTGAAGCCGAATTCAAATCCAAAATTTATTAAAGCTAGGACTGTGGCATTTGCAGTAAAGCCTAAAATTGAAGCTGAGTTAGAACGTTTAGTAAGTGAAGGTGTTCTTGAAAAAGTTACTCACAGTGAATGGGCTACTCCTATAGTACCAGTTCCTAAGTCAAATATGTGGTGATTTTAAAGTCACCATCAAGCCAGTCTTAGAAGTCGACCAGCATCCTCTTCCACAAATTGAACATATCTTCGCATCTCTAGGGAAAGGCAAGAAATTCTCTAAAATTGACTTAAAAAACGCGTACTTGCAACTTGAAGTTGATGATGAAAGTAAGAAGCTCTTAACGATATCAACTCATAAAGGTTTCTCTTTACGGTACAACCCGTCTTGTTATTCGCGCACCGTATGTGGCTCTCCGCGCCAAGCTATATTTCAACGGTTAATTTGAGCAGATCATGGAAGACATCTCTAATGTTCATTATCTCTTTTGATATGATCATAACGGGATCTGATGACAAGGAACATCTTGAAATCCTTGAACAAGTATTAAAGAGGTTAGACGAGTATGGTCTTCGCGTAAATGTAGAGAAATGTAAGTTTATGGAGCCAAAAGTTGAATTTTGTGGGCATGAAATTGATGCGGATGGACTCCACAAGACAGATGCAAAAATTGCTGCAATTGTAAATGCACCTGAAATTAAGAATGTGAAAGATCTGAGATCATTTTTAGGTCTAGTACAGTATTATGCCAAATTCCTTGAAAATCTCTCAACAATACTACATCCATTACACCAATTACTACAGAAAAATGCACGTTGGAAATGGACAAGTGATTGTGATAAGGCAGTTCAGACAGTCAAGAAAATGATCACGTCAGATCTTGTTTTGGTCAATTATGATCCAGACTTGCCAGTTATTTTAGCTTGTGACGCGAGTTCTTTTGGACTTGGTGCCGTACTAAGTCATAGACTGCCGAATGGAACAGAACGACCAATTGCCTTTGCGTCTCGTAGTCTCTCATCCGCGGAGAGAAACTATAGTCAAATAGATAAAGAGGGCTTATCGATAGTTTGGGGAATTAAGAAATTTCATCCATATGTATTTGGTCGAGAGTTTCTGTTGATTACGGATAATAAACCTCTCTTGTCGATTTTTGGTCCGAAGAAAGGCATTTGTTCGACTACAGCTGCTCGACTGCAACGATATGCCTTATTTCTCAGCGGATACCGTTTCGAAATTCAGTATAAGTACACAAAGCATCACGGTAACTGTGACGGATTATCTAGATTGCCATTGCAGTATGTTGAAAGTCATCAGTTAGATGAAACTGACATATTTTACAGTCACCAGTTTGATAAATTACCTATTACAAGCAATCAAGTTGCTTTAGCAACACAAAGAGACTTAGTTCTGTCAAAAGTGTATGAACATGTAATCAAAGGACATGAAATAAGTGAAATGTCAAGAGTGTATGAACCTTACAAAACTAGATTCAAAGAACTTTCTGTATACCAAGGTTGCCTAATGTGGGGTATACGATTAGTCATTCCACAAACATTAAGACAAGCTGTTCTTAATGAGCTACATGTTGGACATGTTGGTATAGTTAAAATGAAGTCCCTTGCTCGTAGCTATGTGTATTGGCCCGGAATAGACACTGATCTAGAGAGCATCGCACAGTCGTGTTATGGGTGCATGATGTCAAAGTCCAGTCCACCGGAAGCACCGATACATCCGTGGGAATATCCTACTAGTAGACCATGGTCTCGAGTTCATGTTGATTTCGCAGGTCCATTTATGGGATACATGTTTTTTGTGTTAGTCGACGCTTATTCAAAGTGGCCAATAGTTAAAATTATGCAAACAACAACCACTTCGAAGACAATAGAGATTTTGCGATCAATATTTGCAGATTTAGGTATTTGCGATGAACTAGTGAGCGACAATGGACCTCAGTTCATTAGAGATGAATTTCAGAAATTCTTAAGTCAGAATGGTGGTGTTAAACATATTAGAGGAGCACCAATATCATCCAAAAACAAATGGACGGGCGGAGCGATTTGTGCAAAACATTTTAAACAAGAATTAAAAGCTTCTAAAAAATGACTCTGGAACTTTACAGACAAAATTATCTAGATTTTTCAATGCAGTATATAGAAATAGTGGAGCATTAGCACAACAAAGGAGACACCTGCAAAAGTATGCTGATGTTGGGCGTACACTTACTACTCGTTTCGATAAATTCAGACCAAGTTTACAAAAATCGGGTTGAGAAAGCGCAATCGAAAATGATAAGATCTACATCTGATAGAAATTATTTAGTGGAGGATACTGTTATGATACGTGATTATCGTGAAAAGTATGAAAAATGGATTCCAGGAGTAATTAAAACGCAAACTGGTCCGGTCTCATATAGAGTAGAAATTAGTCCTGGTGTATCATGGAAACGGCACGCAGAATCAGATTCGAGCAGCTGATGTTTTATCCGTCAAGGTTACAGTCACAAGATCCTAATTTTTGTAGTGACTGAACGACCATCTGAGATTCCGGCTGAAGTTGTTAAGCAACCAACAAAAGATACCAGTTGTTTCCTGAACTTCTGCAAATCTGCCTGTTCCTGAGCTTCGACGTTCAAGTCGCATAATAAAGAAACCTGATAAGTTAAATTTGTGAATCAAATCAGTGTTAAAGGGGCATAATAATCCCCTAAGTGTGAATTGTGTGCTAATGAAAGAATCATGTCAGCAGATATTTTTATTTTAATCAAGTTTAATGTTCATAAAAAATGGTGTACATTTAGTAAAAAGAAAGTTTTGTACTGAAGTCTATTGGAGACACTGATCTTTAGTGAATACATATATTTAGTTGCTACTTTAGTTTTCTGGATAACAATGATTATACAATCAAAGCTTTTGTTTTAAACGTTTTTTCTTTTAGTGTTGTACCTTATTTTGTGCTGTAATTGTTATAGAGTTCTGTTACTTGTACAAAGTTAAGCACATGTGTTTATACAAATGATACAGTGTTTATTTGGTTAGAACTATTGAACACTTACTTTCAGTTAATTAACAAGAGTGACATTTATCAAGCAGTAAATGATAACTGTTAAATAAGTATGGGGGTATGTTAGGTATTCACTGTTGTAATTGATTTAGTGTTTTGTAACCTAATGTTGTTACCTAAAAATATAGTGGTCATGTGCCTATGTAATAAAAACTAGTACAACAACAACAACACGTGTTTCTCAATTCAGAGTAAAACGAATGTTCAATCCCCTTAGAACCTTATTGACCCCTGAAATCTACAGTACGCACCATAGATAAATTGCATACAGTCGCTAGATGTACTGCGAGATGTAGAAGGCATATTAACACTATCACATAAACTGATGTCCGGTCTTGCAAAGTTGTCGATACAGAGCTTATTGCCCCACGAAACCCCGTACAAAGCAAGAAAACATAGAAGGAAGAATACATTGACCACAAAACTTTTCAGATGTATGGCAGTACTAGAATGTGTCCGCTTATATTTCCCATACTTCCTTTGCCTCGTACATGTTCTGTATGTACCGATTCTAACCCTATATGCCATTAAGTCAATCCCCATCGTTATTTTTTCGAGGTTACAGCAATACTCGAATTTGTGGTCCTTTTACGCTTCCGTAGAAAAATAAACCAATACTATACTGTCACAGGTATGATAGTTTATAATAATCTATCTACTGGACAATAGCATTTTGTTACGGGTGACTGCTCCACACTGTTAGTCAATATATATGTATGTATGATATTTACCAATATTTACCAATTCAATTCAATAATTATCCTTCCATTATTTTATTATATCCTATCCAAACTCTAAGACAAAATAACCACAATAATGTCCATCGAATATATAACACACAGATGTCAGATTTATACTATTCAACGCTGTATAACCATAAAAAATTAAGGAAATTCCTTGACCTCAAAAATAAACGTCCGACCTATACTTGCACTACACTCTTTCAATAAATCTAATTGATTTAATTCATGCAAATATCCAAATAATGACCCCTTGGTCAATTTTACATTTCTATCAAAAGTTAACTAATCTAATGGGAATTGAATTGCCTCGAACTTCCCTATGGGATACTAGCACACTTCCCATAAACACTTTATCTGCTGGCTATTTATTTTCCGAAAAGCAGGAGATGCCTACTGATGAATTAATTGTTCCAAGATTTATTGCTTTACCAGGTTTAACAATGTCTGAATTTACTTGAATTGATACCTTTGACCGTGTTATAATTTTCACAAATTTTAATGGCACCTTCTCCACAATTTCTTTTTTCCATTAACCCTCATTTAATTCCAATCAAGCAATAAATTAAGAAATATTTTTCATTTAAAGTCTTATCCTATTCATCTATCTTCATGAATATGTGCAATGAAAACAGTGTACTTAAAAGTCTGACAAAAATTCACACTGACCAACTATAATTTATAATCCATCTATGTCATTAATCCTCTGTAGATAATGATTCACAATTTTATCTCTCTGTAACATGGCTTCTTGCTCTGTTTTTCTAATAGCTACTTCTAATTTTCTGTTTTCTTCTTCTGCAATTTTCAGTTTTTCATGTAATAACTGAGTTTTTGATACAAATTGTTCTTCCACAATAATTGAAGCTGCACCGGTTTGTTTCTTTGGTCCCATTTTATTAATTTTATAATGTACAGTTCAAATAAATGTCTCTTCAGATAGTCACTTTAAAACCTTTTCTAAACGTGTTAAAGTCCAAACATCCCGTTCGCTGCCACCAGTGTTATAAATTCTTCTCTCTCTCGTAATTTATAATTTCTTCTACTTCCATAATTCCACATAAAAATACACAATAACTGTTCTTAATTTCATTTCACTGTTTATTTGTTGAAAATGTTCTAAATTTCTACTCTACAATTAATAATTAAAGTTACAGAGTTTTTCTTCCTCGCACATGGTTGATAAGTCACTGAGAATTAACTCTCAAAAATCCCTATCCCGACTCTATCTCTTACAATCTCACTCTTGCATTTTGAATCTCGTTCCTCAGTCTTCAATTTAGAATGCCCCCAAAAAATCTTGTCCCAGTATTTATATGAAATACATTGTCTCTCCATATTTGGAGGTTACCATAGTGTTAATTGTCAAATTTAAGCCTTCTATATTTATGACGACAAGTGTTGATCAAGTAACTGTACCAGAAACAAACAGACTGATTCCTGGAATATTTATGATGATAACCAATGATTGAGTTCCCTAAACATAACAATTGCAGGCCTCTTGTCCATAATTTATGCAGGTACCTGTTGACAGAGTTACCATACTAAAATCTCCCAGACTGGTACACAGTCTAGCCCCAACAGATTTATAGTAATAAATAATGACAACAAATGAGGTCTCAATTCTCATACAAAATCAATCATTAAATCAAACCTTAACCAGGTGCCTTGCTAAAACTACAACACCATCGACGCAAACATTTATACATTTATAACATTTATACTTGACTGAAAACCAACGGGATTCTCATCGTATCGCTTTCAATAAACGAGTGGAAATTAAATACATTCTTTTATAACCACCGTCAGGATTTAATCACGAAATGAGAGGAACGGAAACAATCCCTTTATTTACCAGCTTTAATCAATAAGCTTGATTATTTTATACGCGTCCAGTAATGTATCTTTAATTTGTCTCAATAAATGCACCTTATGGCAATTAAAAATAGTTTCTTATTTGGTTTCAGTTTTGCCCCGAGAAGAAAAACGCACCTTTTAAACCCCAAGAGTCACTAAGAACAAACATTTACCAACCAAGAGTTTTTCGATAGTATTTGGTATAGAAACAATATAAACTGCACTGCCCGAGCATGACCCGGTCACCCAAAGGTGTTCATCCGAGCAGTTTTTTCTTGAGAAGGCACAGTCATTGGCCTTCCTAAAGCAACCTAGTGAATGAGTGTAATGCCACTGACGGAAATCGAGCCCATAATGCAAATGGCAAATATCCTTCTGAACCCCTAAAATACAGTCTAACGTCTTCAGAAACAACAACTTTTGGTAGACACACATGTTGGTTGTCGCTGAGTGCTAGTGGTGTTGCTCCATAAAGGTTAGATATAAAAGTCTTTCTACGGGAATTTTGAAAAGGTAATTGCTTTACCAAGGGGTCTCTTTGTGGAGGTTTTTCGGGTGTAAATAGATTTGCCATGTTGTTTAATTAATTATATGTTTGTACTGAATATCATTAATAATATTATATTTACAGAGAGATACTAGAACACCGACAAAAACCTGTAACAAACACCTTTCTACCGGGATACGGACAAAAGCCCCTCCCCCCCCCGGACGAAAGCCCCCCCCCCACCCCCGTCTAAAAATGACAAGGTGGACAAAAGCCCCCCATGAAATTTACAAATAGGACAAAAGCCCCCCCCCCCATAAAAAAGGAAAGGTAGGACAAAAGCCCCCCCCCATGGTCAATCAAATTTACATATAGTGTATTAAAGTTGTGTTTTTTATGTGTTTAAAAGATATGTATGGACATCATATGTAGGTGACATAAAGCTAAGGATATTGAATTTGATCCCTTTACAAATTTACAAAAGTGATTAAACATTACTACTCTTCTGACCCTTGTTGTGTATATGAAAAGCTATGAATTCAGTATCGCATGCATGCATTATTTCATCTGTTATCATATTCTTTGTTATCACTTCAATATATACATTATAAATAAATGCATACAATTAAATATAGATTATGGGGTAAACCCAAAATGACATAATTTTAACTATTTTTAGAACAAATCACGTGACGTAAAGTATACCCGATTTTTGTACGTTAGACAATGATTTTTCTAATATTCTGATATTTTATAACCCTGATGAAGACTCGTGAGAGTCGAAACGTCGGTTATCATCATTAAATAAACCTTAAAACTTATCCTGTGTTGATTGTTTGTTCCACTTTTATTGTTTCTCTTGTATTATAAATAAACATTAAAACAAATTCTTTTCATTTTTATTTAAAAGTTTGTGTGAAATTTGATGAATTTGAGCACCTGTGCATGTGAAAAAAAGATGGGGGGGGCTTTGTCTTTTGATTGGGGGGGGGGGCTTTTGTCCTATGTGTAAATTTCATGGGGGGGGGCTTTTGTCGATATGAACCACTATTTTGTAGGTGTTTTTACCTTTTTAAAGAAATACAAATTGCAGTGCGTCTATCATACCCTTTACAAATAAATGACGTAAGAACTAATTATCGGAAACGGGAGCAATGCCACCGAACATTAACAAAGAGATTCAATTTGCACACCGATTAATGTCTACAAAAAAGTTCATATCTTAACTTTAAAATTGTAATGTCAAAATGTAAAACTAATTACATTCTTTAATCACCTGGCTAATACTTGACTATCAGTAAAACCAATTTCTTTCTCTTTTTGATACACTTTTTATTTATCTAAATGACCAATGGTAATATCAAAATTTAATGTTGAAATGAATACATTTTTGTAGCAATTTTTTTAAAAAAGAATGTTCCATTTGAACACAGTTCATAGTGGTTTCAAGATCCTGTGGAAACCCCTGTGGATAATTTTCACTAATTTATTCAAGTATTATGGTGAACGCCCTGCGGCATTATCACTCAGAAGCGATAACAGTCACTTTCCCGCTCAAACAGGTTTGTTAATTATCGCTTTAAAACATTTTCGTCTATATAAAATAGGCTGTAAAACCGATCTGTTCGTTTGGGATTACCAACTTCTGATAAATTACTAGTGGACAGTAGTAATTGATTTCTGATGTACAGCATATTTATTCAGTCACGTCCGTCGGCATGTTTTAACAAAAATAACATCTTATACATGCAGACGACATGCATTAAAACCCACGCAGAAGAAGCGTGCATACTTTAAAAAAAAACATCAAAACAGAAAAAAATAGTATTTCAATTCATTCGTGTAAAGTTTAATACATGTTCAACGTGTGAACCGCGTTTTCTTGCGTTATCGCTCGATATTTTTGAAAAAAATTGTAATATTTTATGAAGAGATTAGATACATAAATTTAAACACAAACCTTGGCTTGAGCCTCAGCGGTAAATCCATATCCTTTAGGTCTATCAGCCATTCTGAATCAATTTATCCAATTTAAACCAAGAGGTGAAAAGACAAAATGTACTTATTGAAATTATTGAGCGAGTGGACCATCGTACAGGATGAATCACGAGGCGGGACTGACGGAGTGATCACGTGACATGGTTTCCGCGTTACGATTGGTAACTTTGAAGAGTGAATACTGCAAAAATATCTTAAAAATGTTGATAAACTAATATTTGGTTGACTAGGACTAAAGAAATAGAACCGTCCTATACTTATAAAACCGCTGCATTCTTTTTTTTTATTAACATTTGATGTTAAAAAGAGTACATGCGCGTAGGTAGGTAAACTTAAAGCAGTGACGTACTATTTTTACACATTTTTGTTTGTTGTTTATCTGTATAATAAAAAAATTACCTTATATGGCTTTAAGCATGTAAAATTCTATCGATTAGGTTCTATCAATTATTTGACATGCCAGTGCATTTAGCTATATATTTGACACCATGATATATATCTATCTGATAAGCATAAAGATAAAAAAAAATAAAGTAACAATTAAGACAGATAAACACCCAGTGTCAATCAATTTATGCTAGTTAATATGTATTATTTTGTATGTGACGTTACATGATTATAATGAAAAAAGTCTATGTAATTGATAGCAAAACGAGAAGAATTTTATAAGACTCGTCTTTCGTTCGATCTCACCCTTTTCCATTATATAAAAAATATTTTATTTGTTGATTACAAATTATATACATTTTGGGGAATAAATATGTTTAAACCAAAACAACGCAACTTTAGTATTCATTTACAGCATGACCTTTAGATAAATCAACTTCTGTACCAGCTTTTTACATGTCAAGGAGGCGGATTTGAAAGTTGTTTGGATAATGAGCTTATATCTGTCTTCAGATTTAGAATTAGGCTGAAAAATAGAACAAAAAGGGTTTTAAAATTAGTATTTTCATCAATATTTATAGTCCCTTTATCTATATCTTTATCTATCTCTATCTATAGTGGAGATCTTCTTTCTTTGTTCTTAATTCAGAAACGCCTTTAACCCTATAGTCTTACTGGAAAAAACGGCTATTGTTTAATTTTAACTTAACAAAGCACTTTGTAACAAAGGTTGTTTTGTTTTTGTTGCTGTTGTTTTTATTGTTGTTGTTGTTCATCTTCTTCTTCTCCTTCTTCCTCTCCTTCTTCTTCTTCTCACTTAAATTAATGTACGTAGGTATCAACTTTAACGTTAACGTATAATCATATTGCAATATCGACGCGACTTATAAGAATTGACTTGTAACTATATATTCGGCGACTTTTGCCCCATTAACTCAGCATAAAAATTGTATTCATTCAAACGTTATGCCTGCTGAATATTTAAAGAGGCGATTATATTTTTAACTTCATTTTTTATTTTATAACCTTCGTTCATGTTCAATTTTTACTACTCTTTTTGTCGTTTGAAGATATATATCAAAAGTATTTCTACAAAGACAAAACAGCATGTGTTCCTTTGTCTGAACAAGTAGTTTTCTTCATTGTTCTAGTGTGCCACTTACAAACAACTTGAAAAATTATGATAATCTTAAAAAGGATGTGCGAAACAAGTTGCGCAAACATTCTTGAATATTCAATATTTATTTCAGTCTCATCAATGTTCATACATACAACAATATACATAGAACACATATAACATGATTTAAAAAGTACATTGCCACTCATATATTGAGTTATAAGAGACTTTAGTATCAATTCAACGAATAAAAAGACTTACGTAATTACTGCTATATATACTATATACATGCTTATATCGTTAAAGCTAAGAAGCAGACGCTAATCGTTAAATAAAAAATCATTAAAATACACGAAGATAAAAAATTGAATGTGGAAAAAAGGCACTATTGCGCAATTCAAAAAAAATGTGTTAAAGAATCAGATATCACCCCGATCAGATCATGTATGAACAGATTAGCATCTACTTCTTAGGAGAAGTTAAGAGATATAGATATCACATAAAAAGAAATTACAATATTTACACAGATAAAATTGTCTCCTATTTAAAATATCATTACAGGTTTTGGCACAAATTCTAATAAGTGAATGATTTGAAAATACAAGTTTCAGCTTATCAATATCCTGCATATCGTAGAAATTTGGTTCTATTGACAAAATTGTATTTAGCAAAGTAATTCTAAGGTCATTGTACAAAGGGCAATCGAAAATAACATGACTCTCAGTTTCAATTGCTTGATAAAACGGACATGTTCTATTTTCTATATTTAAATTTTCGAATCTCCCAGTTTGAATTCGAATAGGCGCTACCCCACAGCGAAATTTACAGTATGCTGAGCGATGCTGGGGAGGCATAATCATATTACAATAGTGCTCTGTGGTAAATTCTGACTTATATGTACAATAATTTCTAAGCTTGTTACCACCTCTACCAGTAACACTCGTGGTCCTATTGATAGTTTCAAGCCATTCAGCAATAAACTTGTTTGTCATATATGATTGTAAACCTTCTACAACGTAGGCTTTAGAAACATTTACATCAGAACAGTTGACTAAATTACAATCATTTATTTGCTTCTTCACATAAAAGAACCAGTTTTTACATGATGTACCAGCTTTAACACTTGCCCAAACTGCAATTCGCTTATTAATACGAGTAGAACGGGTGTTACAAATACAGGCCCAATAAGAAAGTATAGTTTTCCATTGGCGAACAACGGGGGCTGTTCTGAACAGCATTTATATAGGAGAAAGATCGACAGCCCCACACTGCTGCACCGTAACTTATTACAGGCCAAACTAAGGAGTTGTATAACTTAGTAAATACATTAAAAGGTACTCCACCTATTAATTTACATTTGGCAATTACCAAACCCAATGCACGGCTTGCACTTTGAGCAATTGTCCTGGCTGTTACATTAAAATCGAGGTGTTCGGTCAAAACTATACCCAAGTATGTATATCTATCAACAATATCGAGAGTTTCATTACCACATTTGAAAACAAAGTCAACCTTTTGTACAGAGGGTGGTCTAAAGTGAACAATATTACTTTTTGTACAATTAATTTGCATGTCGTTAACATTGCACCATTCACTCAAAGCATTTAGCAAAAGTGCAAATCATGTTTATTTTCAGCTAACAGAACAATATCATCTGCATATAACAAAATGCTTATAATTTCACTTCCTATAGACACACCAATATTCAAAGACTTAAGATACACAGCAAGGTCATTAATGTACAGATTGAACAGCAGAGGGGACAGGGTGCAGCCTTGTCTAAGGCCAGAATGTACACTAAACCAGTCAGTTTTATAAGAATTTACACGAACACATGACGAGACATTAGAATATAGTGATCTTACGGTAGTTAACATTTTCCCTGATATACCACTATCATGTAGTTTTTTCCATAACTTATTTCTATTAATATTGTCATAAGCTTTTCTAAAGTCGATAAATGCACACAATGTTGATTGCTTTAGCTTTTTCCTAGTATCTATTAGAGAACTCAATGAAGAAATATGATCAATAGTTGTGCGTTTCTTTCTAAACCCATTTTGCTCGTCTACCAGTTTTTCATTTTCTTCAGCCCAGGTACTAAGACGATTATTAAGAACCGAACAATATAATTTGTATACTGCAGGAGCTAAAGATATGCCTCTCTATGAAAGAGGATCTCTAGGGTCCGCAGAAGATGACTTGGGAATTGGGTTAATAATACACTTTCCCCATATACCAGGAACAACTCCGCTGTCAAAAATAACATTGAATAATACATGAAGAAAATACTCTGTCGTATCATTTTTCAAAACCTCGGGCGGGATATTATCAGCCCCACAAGCTTTTCCTATTTTCGCACTAGAAATGGCCTTTTTAACCTCAAAAATTGATATTCGTTCATTAAAAGAAACATTATCAGAAGAATCTTGCAAAAAATCTAAAAGAGGAGGTGCATCATACTCTTTAAAGAGAGAACTATAATCCGTTTTCCATTTTTGGAGTACATCTGTGACAGTAGACGATGCATCACCATTATCCAAACGTACTTCCATTGGTATTTGCTTATTTTTCGAATAGCCTATCCCAATTTTGCCTATTGAAAGTAGATCTACAAATTGTTTGTAAAAATGCCGAATTGGCAGTGTTGAAAAAAACAACTGTTTCAGTTTATTATATATAGTTTGGTTAAGTATTTTTGTAAGTCCATTAGTATTATTGTGTCAGTCTTATTACAGGTGTTTTATAGCACAGTATACCAATCGGAAAATCTTGGCTATCCGAAGTTTGACGGAAAGGTCCGGGAAGATGCGATTGCAACTCTGTTAAAATAAAATCATCTTCGTTTTCGTTCCGGTTGGGTTAGAAATGTTTTTCTGTATGTAAATAAATAATCGTCATGTGAATTTCAATAGCTATAAGTTCAACACCCTAACACTTCATCCTTGACGTTCCAATGCATATACATATCATTCAATGACATGCTCTAAGAATAGTGTGCAATAGATGTTTAATACTTTTTGTTTTTCAATAATCATATGATTTGATTTGTAACATCATTATGTATATGTTGATATCATGTATATATGTGGTATAAAAATATGTTTAATATTAAGTCTGCTATAGATAACTGATGCAACATTGTACCCATGCGACCAGTGCTGGCACAACCGTCTCGTATTTTCATGGTCTGCACTATATATTCAGTCAATGCATATTTAGAAATTCCCTAAAAGTGTGAATGGTTTTGCCTGCACTGCAAGATGGACAAGTTTATTCGTATATTTAGTGTGATAATGGTTAAGTTAAATTATAGACCTAGATTTAAATAAAGATAAAATTTATCCTGTAATAAATTACATAAAAAAGAGTATACATTAAAAAAAAAAGATGACGTTAAAGACCACCCATTGTCTGTACAATAATTCCTTAAAAGGTAATGAATTCTACAAATGTCCCATAATGCTTCAAATAAATAAGAAATGACTTATATGTTCTTTCCTGCTGCGTTTGTTTTTTCATTAATTTTCAAATTTAACTCGATTAAATATAACATAACATCAATCTTTATACGAGTTTACTTATTACTTTTTGTATATGCTCAGTGTGAAATAAATAAATTTTAAAACCTTTTTTTATAACTTTATAACTTTGCTGTTTATTTGTAGTAAAGTGCAATTCATATGACTCACTCGAGTGAATCGGAACGCTTCATTTCTCCAGGCTGTGAACATTATAGATTAAATTTATATTCACATGAATCGTTTTCAAAATATTTTTGTCGTAAATGTTTGCCTAAGATTTCAGCTATTCAACAAAATGGATGAAATCATTCAACTTTAACTAATTCACCTATAAGGCAAGACTTATAAAATTTTAAAATGTATTTCCCATAAAAATAAAAAGGTTAAGCCATGTGTACGTATAGCATCTACAGGTTTTTTCGTGTGATGTTGAGAAAAGCGAGATATCGCAAATACGATTTTCTTATTATTTTCTTAAATGTTTTAGCATTGGACATATAATATACTGCTAAACAATTAAGATTTTATTCAGTAAAAGGGTCTCTGAGAAACATAGAAATGTAAGTTATAAAAATAACAAATAGTGAAATTTGCAAATATACCGGAAGCTTCTTTGATCATTGTTTCCTTATGCTGGACAGCTGGATTGAGGAGGCTGTGGTAATTTCTGGTTCTTTACAGTCTTTTGGTCCATAATAGTCATATATTATCCAGATTAATTGAGTTTTAAAATTAAAGCGTAAAATATTATAATATATAAAAATAAAAAAATCTGGACAAGACAACTTGGCCGCCTTAGATCAAGGGTACGGATAAAGGGGATTCTTAAATGGGGTTCCGCGTATAACTAACGAGCAGATAATTTCAGAACTACAGACGGTTTATTTCAAAATGTATGAGGAATTTAAACATGTTATCAGTTAATAAACATTCTTGTATTATCTCAACGATAATTTAATTATAAAATAAAGATTAACAGCAAAGAATTCTCCTCATGTATCTTCAGTATTTATTTCATTCGTCTGGTACATGTATTATCTTTTTATATCGTGTTCGCGTTGAATGGAAGTTCAGACATACGCATATTTATTCTAATACGAATGTATTGTGTCTATTCTTTAAAAGGCTTCATATGACTCGCGTGGAATAAGCTCACGTGCTGTGCAATATGGCGTCATGCTGTGTGTATGTGCATCGTCTTACAGTATTTCCAATATAGGAATATGTCCTAGGTTGTGGAAAACAAGTATTTAAAATATCGCTAGAATTTAATGAATGAGTAATGAATTTGTCAAAGAATGCGTTCAGTCTTTTCCTGTTGACTCACGGAGAATTAACAATAGATGTATTGTAAAGAAAAACATATTTTGTTTCTAATAAACTAGTGAAAAAGCCAGTCACTCAACTCATTACCATATTTTACTAAATTGATACTATCAAAAGTACTAAATAGCTTTTGATATAGAAGTACCGTAGGTTGTTCGTCAGAGTGCAAAAGAATTTACAAAATTGTACAGATTCCATTTCGGACATCGTACATAAAGGGAGAGAAATCAATATACTGGATCTATTCTTATATCAAGAGTTATCTGGTGTAGAAAATGCATAAAACTGACATAGAGAATAAAGAAAACGCATGTTAAATCGTTTTAATTGAATCATACATATGCCACACATTGAAAGACCTTTCTTCGAAGTTAAGTTATGTGATTAAAAACGTTTTCGTGTTAAAGGTATGTTTATGGTAATGCAACTTTAACAAAAACGTGTCCATTTTGGTATTCATTCTTCTAACATTTTGATAAGTCCGGAAATCCGGTATGTGCTATTTTAAATGTCATATGCCACACTTTAAAAACGACTCTAAACTTGTACTGCCTGACATCCCCCCACTAACCCCACCAAAACCCCACCTCACGGTTCCTTTCTCTCATATCATGTTGACACCTTTCATTTACTACCTACTCCACTCGAATGATTCTCTTTAAACATTTTCTAGAAAATATTCATTTCTCTACTTTGGAATACCTTAATTCATAAGTAGATTTTACAATATATTGAATTAAAGTCAGTTGGAAAGACTTTAAAATGACATCTTTATGACATTAGCATAAAGTTAGACCACCATATTGTTTATCCCAATGAGTTACTTGATTCTATATTGTCGGCATCGAAATTCTAGTGTTTTTGTTTCTTTGTTTTTTCTGTTGTTGTTGTTTTTCGTCGTTGTTGTTGTTGTTGTTTGTATTTTAGTATTAAATGTTCTTATATTACAATGACTCAACTTGTCTTGCGTCATTGTCTGAAACACATTATGAATCACCATTCTTTTAGAGTTATCTGCCCCTGAAACTGATAAAGTCTGCTCTTTTAAGTCGTTTTCAAGGTAGGTAACTCAAAACTGTGCCAAGCAACACCTCATTTGAATGTTATTTTGTGTTATTTTGTGTTTGTTAGTTAAAACTTTATTTCCTACCATAGTTCAAAATTTGCTAAAAATTCTATGCGACAGATATCAATCTATAGAGTCATGTGCGAAATGTTAAAACTTTTTTTTCAAGTAATGCCTCTTTTTAAGAAATCTTCTTAAGAATATGCATAATATTTATCATTTCACAAGAGCAAAATTTATCTAAATGTAATAGCTTTAAACCCTGCAAAAAGACATAATAACAAATAACTTGAAATAAAACAAAGTATCAGGATGCTTAAACTTGAGTTTCTGTCTTGAAAGTTATAACGGTGATCCCGTTTTTTCATCATTTTGTTACAGTCATGTCTCTTAAAGCGTGCAAAGTTTGCTTTTGTGTAAAAAGATTAAAATTTCCCATAATACCGAGATGATATAAAGGGTTGCAACTGATATTATACTAAATATGTCCCTTGATGCAGAGTTACCTCCCATGATTTGAGAATTTTGCATCGATCACGGAATATTGCATGTATACAGCGGGACTTGCACGGTAACGTACATGTACATGTATATATAGATCTAACTATTGACAATAGAAACTTAAATATTTGAATATAGATTCCGGAATAGATAACATATCACAATGTTAGTTACTTATTTCACTGTCGATGTGCAATAACATGCTAAATGGTGTTTATGTACTATTAAAGCCATATAAATATATATAATTATATATACAAATGATAAAAAGTATCGGAACAAGAAAAATTATACCAAAAATAACTGACATTAACTGGATTTTCTTAATTTGATTTATTGACTACCAGAAAATTTAAAGAGAAATCTAAATTTGAAAAGAACAAAAATATTCCTTCTGTATCTAAATGCAACGATTCCCGATGTGGTCTATGTGATCATATAATAGAGGGAAATTCTTTTAAACTTAGAGATAAAACATTCCATATTAAAGAAGACATGGATTGTACAGTAAAAATATATTGTATGAATTATTATGCAATGGATGCAATGAATTTTATATTGGACAAACTGGGGATAAACTCAGAAATAGAATAACTGCAAATAAAAGAACCATCGATACGACAAATTCCTGTAAGTGCACATTTAGATATGTGTTGTAACAGTACTCCTGTATATATATGACCTATAGGAGTTTTTAAATTTTGATGTCATAAAGATATGATCGCCAGTTTGAAGTATGTTTATTGTCCAAATAGCTCAACATATTACTAAATATTGCGTACTGGTATCCAAGGGAAATAACAAAATAATTGAAACGCACGGACAATATGGGTTATATCCCATTCTATAGCTATAAACGTTGTAATGTATCTGTTTTTCAAATTGATATAATTATTTCAAATGTTCCTATAAATATATAAAACGTTTCCGTGGATGCTTAAGAAGTTCTTTGAAAATTACTCAGATTTATGTTAATGTTCAAGTATTACTATAAAACATGTACCCTGTCTCGGGCGTTTTTATAGGCTTACCATATGTTTACATTTTTTATGAGTGTCAAAGCAAAAATTCAAGAAGAAAATTAGCTCTTCTAATAAAGGGAAGTAAATAAATAAACATATGTTAGGAAAATTATGGTAGTTATCCTTATTTATGAGACACGACTTGTCAGAAGCATAGCTGGAATTGTTGTCATTTTTTTTCTTTTACAAGATTTGTTTTTTACATTTATACACAAATTTAAGCTACTCCAATAATACATATAAAGATCCTGTGATGTGGGCGGTATTTTGATCAACTATCTCGTTAGGAGATATGAAATGTGGTTTATTTTAATTGAGATAATCCTTGTCCATAGCGTTAATAAGTCTACTTACCATATATGTGAACTACACATAACATAATACTTTCATATAATACTTTTTTATTATTTTTTTAATGATAATCCACAGGAAGACCTTATGTGTTTTTCGTATACACTTTTCGTTTAAGTTTTCTTGCTGAGGACACTTTGTAGGACAGGATGAAAAAAAAGAAACATCGTAAATTGTATTTAAATGAAAGTAAAAAATCTCCAAAAAAACATCTGTTTATAAATATGATATAATGCAATTATAAGCCATTGTTTTCTTCTAACGTGTTTTATATTATCTCATCAATATCAAAATTTATACTATAATTGTAATGTGAAAATCTTTAAAATCTATCATATGTTTCCCTTTTTTAATGTTTAATGATTTATTGTATGATTTGTATTTGTATTGTTATGAATAGATATGTGCTTGTATGTATGATTTTTCAATAAATGGAGTTCCACATGTGTGGACCTGAAGCTTAAAAAATTAGAATAAAGAAAAAAATTGGGATTAAAAACATCAATAAAATAGCGTTCTTTGATAACCTAGCTGAAACGTTTTTACTGTGAAATTTATAAAATGGAAATTTTTATGATATAGTTATTGTGTAAATATTGTGACCACTTTTACCAACACTGCACCTTTACGATACCGGAACTGCTATTGTCGTATATAAACCAATGTGAAAATTAGACTTCTTATTAATTACAATAAGAAAATTGCATGGTTTAAAATCTACCCAGTAATAAAAGGGTGGACAACTCTTTGTCCCTGACTCGTAAGAGAAGGGACCTGTGATGCGTGTATGTGGTCGCTAGGTCACTTTCCTTATATGTCCTCGATGCATGTTTGTGGTCGCATGGTCGAAAATCTCTAATAAAAATAAAAGTTTTTTCAAAAGAGTTCTGATGCCAAATGTTTGTAAAGTTCTTAAAAATTGTTGAAAACGTAATAAAGAGTTTTGAAAGCCTGATCTTCTGTTATATAGTTTAAAAGCCTAAGTTAAAGCTATTTTCAATGTCTAAAAGCTATTTAGGACTTTGCATGTCTTAAAAAGAAGTTTCTAAACTTATTAGGAGAAATAAAGTTCTTATTTGTTCTTGATATAAAAAAACCTAATTAGAAGGTTTAAAGCTTAAATGAGGTTTTAATCTTGTGTTTTGAAACTGTTCCTAATTAAGATCATGCTTCTCAACTCCTAATAATGCATGTATTTCTTGTAAGTAGGCTTCTTATTTATAGTTAGAAAGTTGTTATTACGTTTATTTCAACTAATTATGAAAAAAATCCCATTTAGTTTGCAAATTGTAATAAGTTTCTTATCTCTCCTATTTAGAAGAATGAAAGTCCTAATTAGGTTATTTTTAATTAAAAACAATTATTTCTCATTAGACTTTAAGAGGTAACAAAGATGTAATGAGGCTTTTAAAAACTCTTTATTAGAGTGCTTTTAGATTGCATCAGAAGTAAAAAAAAAATGCTGCCGTTTTATTTGTAATTTTCGACCATGCGACCACATACATGCATCGAGGACATATAATGAAAGTGACCGTGCGACCACATACACGCATCACAGGATTCCTCTTCTCTTACGAGAAAGGGACAAATAGTTGTCCGCCCTTATGTTAAAGGGCAGGCTAAAAAATTGCCATTGCCTTATGCTATTGATAAGCAGGCTAATTTTAACTGATATATCTTGAATTGGTTTATATAAAACAATAGTAATGCAAACTAAGAGGTTATCAGTTTACGTCATTTTAAGTCGGCTGTTAAAGTTTGGAAATATAATTTTTAATTTCTTGGAATTTGTAAGATTTTTCTACTTTTTATTCTACGATTACCCTGGGGGCATTTTGTCAAAGTAAACAATTAATTTCTATATTCGACTTATTCTATTTGTAATAAATGTGATGGGCTGCTAGAAAAAAAAATAAACCTGAGCAGCCGACAATTCTGACACTGGTAATACTATACATATTTGCAAGTCTTATCTTACTTGCTGAAATGGTAAAAATCACTTTTCTAGCTTGTATCATTCTGGGCATATCAAGACTGAAATTTCTAAAGTTAGTCAGTCTTAAGTACAGATCTGGCTAAGTCTGCAAAATTATGCAGCCTGGAATTTATGTATCTCTATTATCAATTTGGTTAGATCATTTCGGTTCCAGCAGTTAAATATGCAGTGTTGTTAACAGTAGTCATATGTACACATCTTCTTTTTATTTAAGCTCATTCAAAGTTTAAACAAATTCTATTACACAGTTTTTAATCTGCCTTTATGGTTATGTAACTGTAGCATATGCATTAAACTTTGAAATTTTGTTTTTTAGTTTTTCTCGTGGAAAAGTTAATCAATTGCTTATAGGTTTGACCGAACGGATTACACATTTTAAACTTAAATTTCAAATCACACGTACTTCATTTTCATAAATCAATGCCATTTCACAAGATGTGAAAATTATAATACGTGCAGATTCAACAGTAAACTATCAGTCACCGAAATCTTGTTTTATCCTGAGTACGTGAACGTGTCTAATGAAAAACCGTTTAGTACAATCTGTTTTCTTAACAACTTTGATTTTATTAACATTGTTTCTGTCATCAGATTTTTTTTTTACAAATGATAGTTCAAAGCCTCAAATGTGGATAAAGATACAATACGAATAAAAATAATAGTAAAAGAGTGAGCTTGATTTTCAGTCAGAATGTTAGCAAGTTTCAAAAGAGCAATTTTTTCCCAAGCTCAATAGGGCGTGCTAAATCCCATTTTCACCCAATTATTTGTACAACGGCATCCATTATAAAGATTCTGGTACGTTTACCTGTTGAATCAAATGCACTTTTTAAAACGTAAATTTCTGACAAGTGGCAAAATAATCTACACACTTTTAAGTATATAACTATTTTATCATGTTTTTCCGATTAAAGCATGAAAAGTCTTGTGGGTTTTTGGAAAAGTCCAATCAAAGAATTCATAAATAATAATTGTTTTAAATGAGTGATGAAATGAGATCTTGGGCATCACATAAATAAATAAAAACGGGTAATTTGAATTTTGGTAATAATTATTCAACAATATATTTTTTAAATTTTTACAAGTAATCTTTTAACTATGATAAAAAAAGCAGAAGCAAACATTGGCTTTTTAGGCGAACAGACCGATCTACAAAATTAGAAGTTAAATCTGAATCAGCTGAATAAATTTTAAATTGAATTTTCTAGATTTTAAAACTTTCGCAGGTGGTTGATACCATCTCGAACTTCATCGCAATATTAGCTCGGGTTGCACATGCGGAAAGGGGTATAAACGTATTTATCGGTCGGCACAAAACAAGAAAGAATCACAATAACAGAGAAATATTAAAAGTGTTCAGTACCTTCGAAACACAATATCTGTGTTATAAATAAATTTGAATATCATTCGAATATGTCTCCTCCTGTACCCCTTAAGCTTGCTATGAAGCAATGCATTTATCACGGCAATAAGGTAATTTTGCAGGTCGCGACGGGTATTATTTTACAGTGAACATAATCTGATGTTGATATTGAATGAACTGTAATCGAATGTTCCGGAATTTTGATGTGCTAAACTTAATTCAAGCGGTACTACTTGAATTTCAAATTGCCGTGAAAATTGTGGTACCGCCCCTGTCGCTTACTAATTTATTTTCACGCAATTACTATTCTACTGCATCACCGGCTCTTGTTCGATTTGTTCGTCCCTTCTGGCTGTAATACGTTGTAAATTCGTAAGATGTCATCGGAAATTAATTACAGCATTTGTTCAATACACCTCAAGTTAAATGCTTGAGGAAACCCTTTGTAAACCTTACGGATTTATTCCCAATATCATTAGACCCTTAGAAATAATTGATGTAAGAGGGGAACAGTTTTTCCACTTGATTCCGTCTAAAAGAAGAGTCCACCGATTGACAGATGCGCATACATCTGTACTCAGCCAACATGGAGCAAAACCCATCAACAGAAATTCTTTATATTCTTATTTCAATCACGGTGATTTCCATTTTCTTCTAACATTATCATATGATTTTAATCAGAATAAAGAATAGACATTTCTTTTCTTTATTGATGAGCATTAAATGGCAAGGCGTGCTTATAAAATCAGAAAACAATTTTTCAAGATTTGTCGCTGATTTGTTAAATAAAACATATGAAATGAGGCGAGAAATCGCGAAGACAGGAGACCGCAGTCTGAAAAATGACAGTCATCTATAGTATACCTAATTTAAATACAAATACACAAATTTTTGGGCTATTTATCTTCTTTGCCGTTAAACACTTCTCGATTCTACAAAAACTTGATATTTATTTCTGTAAATGTGTAAAATTAAGAGTAACTTTTGTATCACACATTTGTAGTTTTGAAACTACAATGCACAACGTTCAAATAGTTCTTTGCTAATTGCAATATAAACCGGAGATTTCTCAAAAAGACCTAATAATACGACTCAAAACTATACTTAAAGTAAATCCATTAATATAACTAGATACTATTTTGTACTACGTGATTTATACATACAAAGAAAGAATCCAAAAGACTAGTTGTATGAGCTAATTTTGATTGGCCAAATATTATATTCATTTTCAAATGGTAATGAAATTATTTAATAATTATATACAATGTACTGCAATATTTCAAACATTCAATTATTTCTATTTGCCATTTATTGAATTGTGTTTATTTTTGTTATTGTATGATGAAAATATGTATATAAGTAGTATGATATTACATATTTTTTTCTGAATGAATATTTCATTATTCTGATTCATGTGAAGATGTTCCTAAGTTTATCGATTTATCAATCATTTTTGCAATGTGTATTATAATTGTGCTGTTTTAAAGGCACTACTTCTTTAGAAAAGGCAAAAATGGATTTGATAACGCTTAAATAATGATTTAAAAGCATTTAAGATGCTTGTCACTGGAAGAAAGTAACACTAAATGTGCATAATTTGAACAATAGAAAAATATCAACAAAGTGGTATTTTGACTGCAATATAAAATACTAAAGCACTCTAACTACGTATACTAATTGTCAAAAAGCAACAGAAGAAAAACATGGTTCAGGTAAGGTCAATGAGTTACTATTTTGAAACTGTCAAAGTTCATCAAAAATAAAAGTCATTTGAGAAATAAAAATGAAAGCATTTCTGGGGCATGCTGGGCCTTAGGATAATCCTTTTAATTACAGCTCATGTACTGTACACCAGCTCCTGTAGTTTTTCTTTAAAAGTCGTGAGCTTGCAAATTACTTTTGTTTAAACACTTTATATATTTCATTCAACAATAAAAGTGCCGGTTACTGGTTCTTTTACCAATACTTTGAGAAGATAATCAATTTTGAAACGCAAAACATACCGTTTATGGCATATGATCATTTTGAAATGCATTCACATTGTTGAATAAAGATGATTATCAAAGAGTTATCGTCTGCGTAGGTTTTTTGTTATCTGTAATTTCATTTTTATACACATGAAAACAATAGATACAAAAAGAAAATTCACATATTGATTGGAATATTTGAATGTGGACTTGAACATACATTGTTTTTATTTTACATTCTAAATTTGTACTGTTAAGATTTGAATAAATGTTCAAAATACAAATTGCAATACATTTGAAAAAACTCAAATATCCACAAATTGAGGTTAAGTAACAAAATGGTACAATGTATTCTAAATCAGTAAATATGGTTTCGAGGAGTTACGTATGGTAAAAGTGGCGTCTGTGGTTAAGTTTTCAAGGTCGTTGACATTAAACCACTTTCCTCTCACTCTTGTTGGTTCAAATCACGCCAGGAACTTTAATTCCTTTCATATGAAGAATCCATCCAGATAGCTTACGAAACGTACAGAACGTCGGCTGTGCTACTCGATTGCCAGTTTGTGCTTGAAATGATGCACGGAGGGCCACCGGAGGAGCGTTAAATTTCCTCTGACAGTAACGCTGGAAAGTTGTCATATGACCTTTAATGTGTTGGTTGAACGTAAAACCAAACTTATGTTTAAAAGTGAACGGCTTTGAACAGTGTATTAAAACCATGAAATTACAGAAATAAAAAAAAATACTTGGTATAGCTTTTCAACAGAATACATTCACAATTTAAATGTGTTTTTATCGTAACAAAAAGATGCCATGTTTAAACAGATCTTCTGCAACTTAATATACCTGTACAGTTTGGTGTTCTAAAAAAACGGCAACACTTTTCAATACCAAACCGTAAAGTAATACTGTTCTTTTGCTTGTATGTGTAACACGGTACAATCTTTGATATATGAGGCGATTTTAACTTGTTTTTTCAATCATCGGACAAACGGAAATTACATGGTTAATCCGTTCCAATTTCAAATTCATTACCATAACAGAAGCTGTTTTTGGTATTGAGTGTATTTTCACATACTTAAACACGCTACAAATCACTCGAGCCGCTGACAACTGGTTTTGTTTATATTCAAATTTCAAAGACGACCAAGGCGGTTTTGTATGTTTATTGATTTAAATAATTCTCCCGGCACCCTAATTGAGAGCTGGGGATGTTAAATTCAAGATGATAGACCAATCGTTTCCTTAAGCATTTGATACCCATTTTACACCCATGACAATGGAGCCTGACGCGAATAAAGACGATACATCGATCTGAAGTGAAACAGTGGTGTTTTTCGCAGCGGGGAGTGCACCCGGGAGATATTATAGCTCAACTTTTATTATAGAAGTTAAGCGACATAATATGAAGGTAAATGAATAAAGGGAACATCTGCGAAAACAATCAGGGAAACATCTTAAACAGGTGACTATTGGCATTAAGACCTGATTGATATCCTGTCGTACAAAACATTGAAAATATAAGACAGTATGTTAAGAAATTTCAACAATATGAACGTCAGTGCAAATTTTCACCAACTGGCAATTTGACAAACAAAGCTGAGATCTCGAGATTTGACATCGCCTTCTTGTGGGACATTTTTTATTGTTTCGCCTTAATTTAAATAACGGAAATCGCAAAATTTAATGGATAACATATGAAGCACCAGTACATTCGTATATATTTATCATATTATGAACATTTGACATTAAGTCATTTTTATTTTTAAGCTAAAATGATGTCATCTGAAGTGTTGTTTCTTAACTTATGTCTCCTAAGCGTACAGTTCATATCCGGAACCTCAACTAAACTTGTGCTAGTATGGCAAAACTGAGAAGCTTACAAATAACTATTTAAATATATAAAACTTGTATGGGTCAACGTTGCTCCTTTTTTCCATTTGTCTATGTTTTGCTTCTATAAATAAAAACTGTTTTCTACCACATTTTTGTCATAATTATGAATACAAAGCTAGAACTCTTTCATACTTTAAAGAATTATTTGCTGATGTTATGATTTTAATGTAACAAAAAACAGCCAAAACGAAATGTCGCTGCAAGTAAAAAAACCCAGTTCTACATCAAATATGTATTAAGCAAACGAAAAAGTAAAGTGTAATGAAATTATAAGAAACTCTCACTTCGAAACTTAATTTCACTTTCGAAACTTTTAAAATGGTTTTGTCAGTTTGTTGCTCAAGTCTTTTTATTTATCTATTTTCTCATGCCCTTTTTATTGTGTAAACAAGTTTTTTTTGTCATAGTTTCTTCCAATTTCAAAGTACCCATGTTCTTCCACCACTACTTGTTAAACCTTTTTACGATGTATATCAATATTGTAGCAATTGCAGTTTGGCCACTGGAATACTTCGTTGTTAAATGTGTTGTTTTTTTTTTTTTAACCCTAAACCACTTTTTATTTTATTTTTAGTAAAAGCACAGATTTGGAAATCTATTGTTTGTGAATATGTTTTATAGTAATGAATTTGTAATTACTTAGAACTACGTCACTCACAGAGTTTTTTGTTTCAAAAATTGTCAAAAAGTTTTTGTTTTTGCAATTAAGGATACAACTATATTTCCATGAGTTGGGTGATTATTTACGACCGACCGGCATATATCAAAAGCAGTCCGTCTAAAACAAAACGGAGGGTTCCATGATATAGGATAGCCAAATTCCCAGTCCATCCCACTTTGACCATTCTTTAAAAAAACGCCCCATAAAATATAATTATACTCTACAAGTTCTAACCTGCCAGTACAGAAAAAAATGATTAGGGAAAACCGTGTGCATACCTTTTACTAAACAAAGCAGACATTTTGTTCCTTTTGTTAAGTCGTGAAGTAGTTCCACGCTTATTCTTACTGTTTAAAGTTGCCGGATCGAATCAAGTGAAATTTTAATAATTAATAAGCATCTACATATTATCTTTCTCTACCGCACTTTTTAACCTTGTCTCATTTACTTTCTGCGCTTTTCCGAATAACTGGATGACATTTTAAAACCAGTACCCCTACTTAATGAGTGGGGGAGGTCGTTTGATTTTTTTTACAGAAACAATGCCGAAATTTAAATTGAAATAGGTAAGAATATTACACACTTGAAATATAAAGAAAGGGAGACGAGAAATGATACTCATAACATTTTTATAAGTTATTTATATGATGAATAAGTATAAACAATGGGACATTGATCTAAAGAGGCAGAGCTACATTCTAAGAACGCAAATCCTTTCAAATTTAGTTCAAGAGGACCACCGGAAAGACACCTAGCAGGGAACCCAACGAAAATGAGAGAGGACACACACAAGTGGTGGATAAACTGAAAGGAGGTGATTTTCATCTTGTGAAATCCCTCTTGAGCAATGAATGTATCAAACATAAATTTTAATGTTTTCACACCTAACCTGCTAACCACACCATAAATGCGGACACCGAAATGGTCTAGCGTATCAGGATCCTTATACTTTATAAGGATCCATACTTCCTTACGAAACATGTTTAGAAAAAATGGGAGCATCACACATTCGGTTCTGACTTTATCTATAAATATAAACTATTTCGGAAATTACACTTTTTGCATAATATTTTGAGCGGCTTATCAAAAGTGCGCATGTTATATAGACTCTTTCATTTTTACCACGATTACATTCTGTGAACATTGTTTCTATTACAGTGTTGTAGTGTAGCCAAAAAGTAGTTTCTTTTTGGTCATCAAAGCAAAATATTTTAAAGCCATTTTCCAAAGTGGTAAAAGTATATGGTTTTAAACAAGTTTCTTAACGTTAAAAACCTTTTTTTATGTGTTTCGGTTTATAAACTCTAAAATAACAACAAAAAGGAATCTTAGGTCTTCGCTCACCAAAAATAAAAAATTGAAAATTCGCCGTATGATCATTAAAGTGTATGTTTGTTTAATGCCAAACAGAATAAAAATACAGGCAATCAAATAAAATAAAATAAAATTCATCAAATACTTGTACGTTTGAATTTTTTGAAGAAAATGTTATATTTCCCTCCCAGTACCATCACCGATGCAGACACCGATAATTCTTTTTCAACTGTATGAGTTTTCCGTCTTCTTTAAACATTAGGTCATATTTAAAGTAAATATTTTAAGATAAAGTGAAAACAATAACATGTACTTAAAAAAATATTGAAATATCGGTGCTAAAATAATGTTTCAGAAAGTAAAACGATTAGCTACGCTTTTCCAGCAGCATGCTAATTTTTATGTTTGAGAAAGGTAAAATATTGTCAAGTGAAAAAAAGAAAGTAAAGACACACCGGAAGCGGCACTTAGAATCTTAAGAAAAGGATACCAAAATATAGGTCAGAATATGCTTAAATAGCCGTTTCATCGCAGTAAAAATATTGTAATAAATACTTCAAAATTAAAATCAGTCAATAGTTGCATTTAACATGTAATGTTCTTTTAAAAAGATAGTGTTACTTTTCTTAAAATCTTAAAATGTTAGTACATTTTTCTCGGTTGATTTTAAAGAAATATATTTAGCTCATCTGGAGGCTTGCGGCTTTTAATGCCATTCGAAATAATATACTATCTTTATACGTCATTACCTGTGCGATCTGCGTGTTTTTAAGACCTTAGAACAGCAAAAATGTTACAAGAGAATATGAATACAAGGTTTGAATATTTAAACGGTTTCATGGTGATGATGTTTTAAAGCGGTATCTATCATTACTCACTGGCTGCAGGGGTGCTCTAACCTAATATTAAACGTCCATTAACCTGTTAAAGTGTACCAATTTAAAATGAACAATTGTATAATGGTTTGTATACTAAACGATAATTGTATACTTAAACTGTACATTCTATAGTATTTTATGTCAGCAATTTGACTTTACTTAACTAAATCATTAGTAGATGGTACTACTATAACGTAATACTTATTTTTGAGAATCAATTGAAAAGAAGGATAAACTTGGGGTATTTTATCAATTCACCTTACAACGTATAGTTTGTTATGCAAATGTAACTGTCCAGCGTCTATAATATGGTATATTTTATTGTATAGTCAGTGACTGCCTGGGTTCTTTTAAACCAACGATTACAGATCTAAGCACTTGTTGATAAAATTGTAACATTTCGCAGGAAGAAGAAGGCGAAAGTTTGGGAACAAAGTATTCTCCTTTTTTAATAGGAATTACTGTGTAAGAACTATTCCTATTTAGCTCTTATCTTTGATAAATGTCTCTAAGTTAACAGTTTATGTTTATACGACCTATATAGCGATCAGCATTTGTAAATACTATTCAAATAAATTAAATTTGTTTGAAACACTATTGTTTCATTGACTTTTTATACAAAAATCTTTTCCTATTACAAAATATAGCAACATGATTGCATGTTTCTTCGTTATTCAAAATTGTGTCTTTAAAGGAACTCGACTGAGGTCTTAAAGCTTAAAAAACATAAAACTTTAATTTCTTACATGGATCAGCTGGGCACTTCAAACAGAAATATATGCAAAAGAGAGAAAGTATACTCAGAATATAGGTTGAATATTATATGTTTGTGCTACTCTCAGTCCGATTTTAGGTCATTTAGGATAATTATTCTTGAAAAACGGAGAGAGTGAATGAACTAAAATTTTGCACACAAGTTGTTGGGCTAGACTTACACGTATTAAAAATGGAAATGATTTCCAGTCCCGTTATTTGAAAAGAACCTAAATGGAGTCCCTTTAACAGTTATATATTAACAATCAAAATCATTAGCAATAAAAAGTAAAACGTACTTCATGTGGTATATTATATAAACTACATCATAAATAACCGAAAATATGAATTGCAATTTATCATATATTGAATATGTTTTATCGTTATGTTTTCATATTCTAGTATGCAATATGTCCTAGACATTTTGCATATCATTACATCAGATTCCAGCCAAGAGTTATATGTCCTTGGCCGTCTGCATAAAATTTGTTTTTCTCCTTAATTTAAAACTGGACCTCGTTTGCATTTGTATTCATTATAGTTGTAACTCATTTTAAGAATGCGAAATAACAAATGGCGGTTTTATGATTTCATTCAATATTACAGTTTTAATTAACATTGGAAGCATAATTTTGGAATTCATAATTTCCAATAATGAATGACAACTATGAAAACATGGAAGAATGGATTATAATAAAGAAACGTCGTCAAATTTTGAGATTTGTGAAGTGGTTGAATCATTGATTAGCTATTCTTTCGTTTGTAGCTAAGACAACGAAGTAATTTTATGACGAGGAAATTAGTTCACTTTGAAAAAGCTATCTTCCATTGTGAATTTAATGAGTACAAACCAACAAACCAACTTTATTATCATATTATAAAGTGAGGAGTTTGTTTGTTTGTTTGTTTGTTTGTTGTTGTGTGTGTGTTTTTATTTGTTTTTTGTTTTTTTGGTTTTTTAATATCAGAAACTTATTGCTTTGTTTGCAAAGATAATATTTGAAAAATAAAAATGATAGTAATAAGATAGCATCATTTTTATCAGTAAAACAAATTAAATGGCATGCAAATTGAAGTATGATGTAAAAACAAAATAAATAAAAAACACAAATACGAAATAGATAATTATTGTAAAAGCTATTTTTAAATTAAAAATAGGTAATTATTGTAAAAGCTATTTTAAATTAAAAATGAGAGATATGTTTTTTATGGTTTCTTTATATGATTTTTCTAATTTCTCTTCTTTTCTTTTTTTGGAAAATATTTATTTATATAATTATTAGACTAAATATATATTTATTTTTCGGTGTTATTTCAAATACGACATTATCTCAAATATCTCAACTTTGCAAAATAGTTTGATAATTATTATAACCTAATTATTATAATCTTATGTTTACACATCTAAACGGTCATTTTTTATGAATATTGATAAAGTTATTATTTTTTACAAACATTATTAAGTTTTAGAAAAACGTAAGGATATTAAATAAAATTTTTTTACATTGAGATATATTTAAATGAGTAAAATGTTAAATTTTATGATTTTTTTCTCAATTTTAGCACCAGTAAAATACTGTTTTTATTTATTTAAGGTTGGCTTTGAAAGTATGTACAGCTTTGTTAACTCTCAATTCGGTTTCCTAAAAACTAACCAATACTAGTGTCCTAATAAAAGAAGAATGGTCGTGACCTTACAAATGGTCAAACCCACTCTCTTGTTTAGTTTTTAAATGCTAATTTAAATTAATGATTTAAAGTGTTTTAGAATATACAGGTACAATTATTTGATGTTCTTCACTTCTTCTTCTTCTTTTTAAAGAAAAGTAATACAGCATAACGTAAAGAATGTTGATAACGGACACATTATATGAAATGAAAAAAAAACTACCTTCAAATCTTGAAGTGAAAGACAACATCTTATATTCCACTTCATACTGACAAACTTAAAGAATTTGAAAATAATGTAGTTTGTATGTAAAACGAAAATGAATTGCTATCAATTTTAAATATCAAACAAAAACAATTTAGAACCATACACTCTATGTCCTTCTATTGCATTAATGTATGAAAGTAAAAAGAGAATATGTAAAATAAAAAACATTATCCTTGAAATAAGAAATGTTACTGTTTAATTACTTTTGCAATTAGGAATGAAAAAGTATATTAGTTAATGCTAAAAGAATTTCAGGAATGGCAAAAGCAAATATAAGATAAAGATATTTTTTATGGTTATTTATCTTCCTTTAAAGTTTCCATTGTACATATCAAATTGGCATTTTCAACATTTATTTACTTGTTCATTTGAAGAAATAAAACCAATTTTATCATGTATGTTGTATTTTATTATGAGAAATACTCATTTTTATTTTACAAAAATATAAGAATATAATTGAAATTTTAAAATGCACATCTTAAATAGTAGCAGTTGTTACAAATGCACAATGTGTTTGCAACGAACTTCAATATTATATAGTCTCACAAAAAATATGAACCACTATCATAAAATATGTACAAATTGATAAGTCTAGAAATACTTATACGCAAACATTGTTTTTTTGTATTTTTTTACAAAAGTAATATTATAAAGTAAAACGTTATCACTCCTTAACAGCACTATATGATAAAGTACGTGGTATATGTTTAGTTAGAATGTAACAATATCCGAAATTACAGCGATTTATTCAAAGAAAATAATGTCTTTGCTAATGATGGTCGTGACTTTTCCTTGCATACGGAGAAAACAAAGGTGGATGATATGTTGGTGTAAACCCCCTTCTAGAATGTACATAAAGACACTGTGTGCACGCACACGGCGCCTGCCAACGCGGATCGATCACATGATGTTCACTTCCGGTCACAGGACTTATGGCACTTGGCAAAGATTTCTCCTTGTTTCCAGTTGATTTTTCTTCAAGTTCAGCTGAAGCCAACGTTCGCGTTGACGTCGGCAAGAGAGGGAAATGAAGGCTGTGAGGTGTTGGTTGCGGCTGTAACACCGGCGGCGTCGGTGAAGGACGTTTGTCCGATCTATACACATCGCTTACAAGTTTTTTCATTTCCTCCAAAGAATTAGTCAACATCAGAATATAGTTCTTGGCGAGCAGCAATGTCGCAATTTTAGATAATTTTCGCACTGAAGGTCCATGCGCATACGGCATCACTTCCCTTAATCCATCCAGAGCCGAGTTCAAATCATGCATTCTTTTCCTTTCTCTTGAATTGACTTTTAACCGTAAATCTTGTAGCTCCTTTTCATCACCATCTTTATCTGTGATTAGTTTTCTTCTAGTTCCAGAAGATCTGCTGTGTCCTTTTTGACCAGTATCTGAGTTAAAATCTTGATTTTCCTGGGATGAATCACTGTCGTACATGATTGACGGACTTATTAAACTCCCGCTCGAAGATTCATCCTGACCATAAACCACAGAAATCTCTTTCCCGTCTTTTTCCATTGTTAGAGCAATGTTTCTCAGACGAACATTTGTTCTGGACTATTTTCCGTCTGGTGAATGGTGACATGGGACTGATACATGTTACCTAGGTTATCAAGTGGCATGCGCAAATGTCAATCAGTGGCTGAATGGGTGTGGTTAAACAAGATTTAATAGGGGAGCAAATTAAAGTATTTTATGCTTCAGCGATGGCAATTGTGAAGATGTGAATATGGCCACCTCATTTGACGCGAACACTGGATGATTGGTAATTGAAGGCGGTTAAGACCTAATGATTCGGAAGAGAATACGGTTTTTACATGGTAAAAGAATTTAGTACGCAAGATCGAGTCAGTCACCTCGTAAAGCATTATAATGTTTGCTGTAACCGATTATTTGCGGTAACTTTACATGGGTCACTTTAATGGACTTCTTTAAACAAAAAACAACACGACTTCGTTTTAGGGCTAACAATATGCTCGAGTCTGTTTAAGAATCTTTGGGAAAAAAGGAATGTTTGTTATTCAATTGCGAATCTGTTTTAAAGTGACATAAGGAAAATGGCATACGCGAAAAAGACCATGTGTCGTTTGTTGAAAGAGGTTCTTAAAAACTATTTTTTTTATAATATTCGCTTCCTATGTTTCTTGATATTACAATATTCCACAAAATAAAAATTAAAAGTAAGATATCCAGATAATCTAAAATTATATAGTTCTAAGTACATGTATTAAAAAAATAAAAATATAATTATGTTGAAAGTATCATAAAAACATGCATGTATGATAACGAAATAAGTGGAGGTTTCCTTCAAAGTAGAAATTATCGCTGATCAATCGAATTGGAAACTTAAATTATAACAAGAAAAGATTTGAATGATAAAAAGTATATTTTCAGCATTAATATTTGCTACTTCGTTTTAAGTTTCCATACATTAAACATGTGAATGACTTATCCCTTTTTTCCATTACATACGGTACATGAAAATACAAGTTATCAAATCGAGTTTCCATCTCAGCCGACAAAAGTAATGATTGTTTCACACATATTTGATTTTTGTTGCCGTTTTTTTTTTTATTTCTGAAAGTTAACATTGTTCTGGAGCATTGAATTATTTGTATTGATGACTTCTACCAGTAAAAAATACCCTGCAACGATTCTAAAATGTGTGATGCAGAATTTTTTCTACTTTTAAAGTATCAAAGATAATTTTAAGTTTGTATTTCTGTTGTTTTTGTTGTTGTTGTTGCCGTCGTCGTCATCGTTGTCGTTGCTTTTTATTGTTGTTGTTGTTGTCGTTGTTGTTGTTGTTGCTGCTGCTGCTGCTGCTGCTGCTGCTGATGCTGCCGCCGTTTTTGCTGCTACTGTTACTGATGTTGTTATTGAAAGAAGCTACATGTTGCATAATATTTCTATCATTATTTCTTTAATGTATACTCTTAAGTATCATTTAGCTATTATCTAATCATATGTGCAGTCACAAAATGCTTCATGATTTTTACATTATATACCAAGTACAGTCTGTCGCAAGCTTGCTGACATCATGTTTTATTTGAACTTTTCAAAGGGCACTTACAACACTGCATGTTGTAACATGCACTTATTTCAACAAAAGCAACATCTAATAGTAATATGAAAAAGGAATTGGATTTGTAATCGGAACCGAATATTTCGTTGAAACGGCCCTTTCTAGACTTTCACAAACCTCCATTTTACTGCACGTCTTCATTCTCGAGTTGTTACGAAGGGGAGGTAATAGCCAGTGTATTTAAACAAGATGCATGAAACCAAAGGGAGGTTATCCAGATTTACTTGTTTTGTTTGTTGTTGTTGTTTGTTTTTTGTTTGTTTGTTTGTTGTTATTGTTATACTTGTTTGATTGTTTTTTGTGTGGTTTACTTGGGGTTTTTTTAGGGGAGGGTGGAATTTTTCAAGATTGACTTTATTTGTGTTGCTAGTTCTTCATTTGCATTTTGGAATCTAAATGTTTAAGTATTTTCTGTTCGTGTCGAGTCATAAACTAGAGTGAAAACAAAAGACGTAAATCAAAAATTTAAACAAAGGTGCATATTTGAGGCATATTGTGCATCTTAAATTTTAACCGTCGTTGGGTGACAAAGACTTACAAGACATTAACAACACATTTCCGTCACATGTGATAAACATACCTTCCACTGATGCTAACGTTAACGTTAAGTTGACGTTATGCACCGTTACGTAGCGTTTTTCTGCAATTACATGTCATAAACATAATTATTCATTAGTCTTTAGTCTAATTTATGTATATGTTTTTTAAATTAGAATTAGAATTTGAATGTCACCAAAAAACATAAACAAAAAAAAACAGCTTATATTGATTTTGAAAATAGCCTTGCGTATTTAGCCATTCAAAACTTTATTCACTCTTTTCAATGTCATTTGTAAAAGTCGACATACAATGTATAAGAATGGCAATAAACAATTAGATAAGTAGGAGATATTCAAGATTTTTGCTTTAAATACAGGATTTATTCTCATCGAGTGGTATGAAATATGATAAATTTCATGTTACAAGATGAAAATAAATTTTGTATTTATAGGGAAAAAAACTTGAATTTTATGTTTATTATATACCTTTTTTGGCCTTACAATTTTTAAGATTTCACATTTGAGTTTTGTGTATTGCCTAAAGTAAGAAAAAGTAGTCTAGTAAAACACAAGTAAATATACGGGAAATATGTTTCACTGCTATGAAAAATATTGAAAAATATTTTTTTTACAGGGAAAATACGGTTTTTTATTTAATCAATATTTCCACGAATGTCATTTAAGTCGTGATATTTCTCTTTATTTAATTTACAAGTATATACACAGACTTTTAGTACAGATAAAGCTGCTCCGTGGTATATAATAAATTTCTGTATTCAAATCTATTTTGAATTATTCATGGCTTACTATTGGCAGACACTGCATAATATTATGACGCTATTTAGATTATAAAAATAAACGACAATGGATGGGAAATCAATCCTGTATTTATTTATATTCTACATGTATTTTATCCATAACTATATAACGTATCGTAGTATATTTGCGGTTCTGTTGTTGTTGTTGTTTATTAATAATATTATTTTCATTTTATTTTTTCTTTCTTTCTTACTGATTGCGACTTCTTACGTAATAACTCAGAAAAATTATTGTTTTATTCCAATTGTGCAGGAACGTATTGATCAGCTTATAGACACTTCTTCATCTGTAAGTTAAAGGACCTTGAACTTTTGCATTCAAATCTTTGGCGTGCCTTGTGTGTTTTTCAAGTTTGTCCTCCGCTGTTGGTTCAGTTTTCAGTAAACAGTAAAATGTTGTTATTTGCTGATAAACTGGATAGAACTAGTACTGAATCAAGTAACGCTCACTCAAAACAGTCCGCATGTTGATATCATAATTTTAAATTGGTTACTTAATTTACAAACGAATGTCAAACGCACTTCATTCAGAGTAGACATAATGCAGCCTAACTATTAAGTTCAGCAAAATGGTCGGTAGTGGGAAAATAAGGAGGGAAATAAGACTGGAGGTACGAACATTCGGAGCACCTCGTCGACTTCCACAGTCGTATTTTCTCGGACGGTTCCGTAACGGATACGTTATGTCGGCCTAACTTACCATAACAAACTAAACATGTAAACAAATAGTAATTTGATGCAATATCATATATTGGGTAAAAGTCCACCTCAAGTCCGAACGGGGCCGCAGACCCCTTGAGGGCTGTAGCGCTCTTCGATAACATGTATGACGTGTATAAGTTAATCTAAAATCACAATAAATAATATAATGAATAAAAAATATAATTATATCTCTAAGTTTACCAAGTTTGATAAACATTCTTAGTTAATAGGGTGCCGCCATCTTAAAAAATGTGGACTGGTTCTGTATTTAAGCTATATTTAGATTATAGGACGCTTTTGAAAACCCCCATTCGATCACAATTTAAACTGTTTCTAGAAGACGCCACAGTCTTGTGACATAATACCTTCCGGAAGGTAGAAAATAAGTTCCAAGCTCAATCCTCCAAAAACATATTAAAATACCTTTATATTCTACAGTAAGACTTGCTGTCCACAAGTAAATCTTTAAAGCGACTATAGATAAATACGTGAAAATCAAGTCATTTTTAACAGATTTATTTAACAAAAAATTTGGACTGTTACTTCAGCAAACATGATTAAAACATCATAAGAAATATTACAAATGTGACGAAAATATATTTTAAGCAGGAACCGGCCACCATTCTATACCTTAAAATCAGATGATTAGTCAAAAGAAAGTCAGTTTTGAAGCTAGAAAAGCAATATTTTCCTCAAACCTAATCATTATGTTTGATAATAAAGCAAAATAAAAAGCTCTAGGACAAATCATCCTTTTTACTAGACTTGTTTCCGTACATTTTTGTATTTACTTTAAAAAGTTACTATAAAAGTTCGAAATAAGCGTTTAAAACGAGCCTACATCTGCTGATGTCTCTCTAGGATCTATGTTGTTTTAGCTCATTTTTTTGTAATAATGATAATAATATGAGTTTCTTTCTTGTTCAAACTCTAATACGTTTACCTCGACATTTCGTTATCTCGACATCTTTAGACGGTCTCGATGACTTCGAGATAACGGGAGTCGACGGTGTATTTTGATATTGTAATCCCAGTAAGTTACTATTTTACTAATTCTGATCAAATCCATTCAAATGTCAGCAGGATACTTGTCTGATTTTGATATATCATATCCAAAAAAACAACAACTATGAATTACGTCGTTTAGCCGACGTATTAATAAATCAAAAAGCCCAAATATACTAGTTACAATTGTCAGTTAATTGTCAGATTTTTTATAAAGGTATAAAAACAAAGAAATTTTGAAATAACATTGTTGTTTTCTCCTTGGTGTTGACAAGAAAATTTAAAGTACATGTATATGCAAAGTAAAATATGTAAATTCGCAAAAAATTATTGTAAGCATACGGGCCGAAAACAAGTTTTAACCAGTTTGTGTCGGAGAAAAAAATATAAAAAAATCTTATCGTTGAAACAAACAAATACGTTGAAACAAACAAATACGAGCAAGAACTTAAATGTTGAAATAAATGAATCACCATCACTTCATAAAAACGCCACAAGTTATAAATTTATACCTGTGACCACAAGTCATAAATTTGTAACTATATATAGGCATTGGACCATCATTAACTAGATGCAAAATTCCGTTCATCTTAAAATATTTAAATAATTGATTAATTTACTTTCTTGAAAGACAGAAAAAAATACATAATCAATTATGCTTTTACACTAGTAGGAATGCATTTTTCCTCTTCAAAAATAATTTTGTCCTCTAAGCTATGCTTAAAATGGTTATCTTTGGTTTTGTTTTAATATAAAAAAATAAATATCAATTCATAAATAAATAGGACTTTCATAACACAAGTTTGCTTTATGCGAGTCTTACTCAGCCTACTTAAAATCCATGCACTTCCAATAATTAAATAGTCATTCAGAGACCTGTCCTCAAATTAAATAAGGTTACATAAATTAATCGTCCCACGAAGATTCTTCATTTTCGGAATGGAATTCCTCACTCTCCTCATTGTTACCAAAATTAGATGGGCTGTTATCGAATGTGCTCAAACCACCATTTAACCAATGATCAGAATTCTCGTTTTGGTTCGTGAAATAAGAAGACGTGTCTAATGTAAACTCTGGGAGAGAGAAATCCGGTGCTGGGCGATCAGGGAACGTATCCGAAATATCACTTACAAATTCGCCCACGTGACTCATTGGATTTTGAAATGTGTCCGAAAAATCACTAACAAATTCACTCGCCTGTTTAACCGTATTTTGGAACGTGTCCGAAATGTCACTTACAAAGTCGTTGACGTGACTAACTGGGTTTTGAAAATCATAACTTAGATTTGGGAAACCAGAATCATCCATGTTTGTATAGTCTCGCATTGTGTCAACACCGTCACTTATTCTGTCTGAAATATCTATATTTGATAATGGGTTTTGAAAACTAAATCTTTCTCCAATATCTACGTCTTCTGAATCCTGTGTTTCTGGTAATCTTCCACTGAGAACACCGGAAGTCGTCTCAAGAATCCTTTCCGTTAAATCCGAATCTTCGTCATTTGAACGCTTGTTAGAAAGAATAGAAAGTAAGCCGCTGTCATCGCTGTCGTCTGCTTTTGAAGAAGGAAATTCAAATCTTTTAGAAAGGGAATCGGAACTAGAATCATCTGAATCTTTAGTGGCAGAGTCATCTTTATCATTTTTGTCTTCTTTATCATCATTATCCTCTGAAGTGCTTTTTACATCTAAAATGTAATAAATATGTTACTATTAAAATCCGAGTGATACAATGACGTGAATATGGCTGAACTCAAAGGACGGACTGGTACAGACTTTAGACTTCTTAAATTCTTTACATATATATTTAAATAGTAAGGATTAAGTGTAAGTACATGTATTTACATTTCAAATAGCATTGTTGTCTTTCTTTTCACGTGAATCTTTATTTCGAATCTCGGGAATGATTCGTATCATAAACAATTCGTACTCTTAAAGTACACTATTTAAAGTTTAATGTAACGACATATAGTATGACAAAGAAATAAACAACGGATTTGTATGTTTCTTTCCTTTTTTGAAATATGTTGATCATGCTTTAACATATCATGCAAAATAAACAACAAAAATTACAAAAACCGCTACTTCATGTTTCAACTTTCGCATTTTTTTAATAAAGAAAAGAACCTAAATGATCTTGATGCTATAACTACGGAAAAAGAATCGATAAGATCTCTAAAGATCGTGTTAATAAGTCACATGAAAGATCATTTTAGAGCAGGCTATAAATGAGTGTGTCAAGAGATGACTTACTAACTGAACTTTTTGACTTCTCGAGGGGAAAATCAAGCCAATGTCGTATTAATTAAGATCTGTGAAATGTGTCCAACTACTTTTCTACAATAACTTATTTAATATGACGCTTATAAATGTATCACGACACTTTTGAGTTATTTCATCATTAAACCAAAGAGTTTTATCACCAATTTAGGTAGTTTGTGAACTTTTGCCATTTTGTTGGTCATCTATTTGGATAAGCAGCACTTGTGAAAGGTCACCTAATTAAAATGTAGAATAATATGACGGATTTAACATGTGACTCCCTTTCAAAGAATAATTAATGATTGTTGTGCTCTAATTAATTCACTTATTAGAAGTGAAAAAATTGTCAAAAGTTTTGTTTTTTGTTTTGCTTTTGAAGGGGGTCCTTTTTCTTTTTTATGCTTTGTAGATCTATATGAAATATATTTTCCAAATACAAAAAAAATAAATTCAAAATATGTACGTCTTTCACTTTGACCGTATGCTGGTCTCTTTATTGTATGTACATATTTTACCACGTTTTATCCGTTGTTAATTTATGTTTATAGGTGGGTCACTTATGATTGACATTCTCAATTACATTTATTTGTTAAGTTCACATATCTGCCGTATTTATTGGTTTGACCTGTCCCTTTCTGACGACACGTTTGTGAAATATTTCTCAATCCACAATTAATTACGATGAATTATTTCCCTTTTTACAAATGGCCAAATAACCTAATGACCTGATGCACTCACTTTAATCTGAACAAAATACTTTCATATGCAATATTTTATTGTTAATCTTATTTAAAATGTCAAAAAACAGTGTTGTCTATATCCCGTCGTCCGCATAGCTTACAATATATATAGCTGGTAACAATGTCTTACCATTGTGTTGTTTGTATTTATTGCACAGTGAATAACGTTTTTTGATTATCAAACCTAACTCTATTGTCTTATGATAGACATTTTAAGTGCATGCCTTAATCTTTAACTATGTTCTTATGTTCAGTTTAATTATTTACAGCGTTCATATATTCATTTTATAATTGAAAAACAAAAATGCACCGCACCTATAAATCTGTCAGAATGATGCATAAGATACCAATACAAATGTTGCATAAAAAGAACTAGATGGTGTACTATAATTAGATAGCTTTATACGTAACTATTCAGAGCAATAACCGCAAAGCACGGTCGTTGTCCTTTTTAATGTTATTTGTTTTATATCACTAAACAAATATCATGTATCAAAATAATATATATACATGCATAAAAACCAATACTCTTGTGTTAATTATTATTTAAGAAATGTCATATCATATAATTAATTGATGATAATTAAAACAAACAATTATTACCACGATACGAAAGTTCAATGGACTCGAAAAATAACCCAAAAAAAATCGAAAATCATGCGTTATAAAAATCATGCAATATCGCTCTTGTTTAAAATCAATCAATCAAAAAAGGGCTATTTTAAGGGCATGCGTCACATGCTAAACAAAGTTCAATCATGCATCAAGACACGCCATTCTGCAGCAAAAATAAAAAAGAAACGCCACGCCACGCCTTTCATGCCAGCTTGCTTGTTTGAACTTACCTTTAATTAAAAGATGAAGTAATTTTATGCTCGTGCAAAAAGTCATGCATACCTTCAAATTCATGCAGGGTACCAACCATGGTCATTTCCGGTAAAATTTCATGCCACGTGATGTCTTACTTTTATATATCCAACTTCTTTCTTTTAACAGAAATGTGGCGGATCTGTTTCTCCAACATATGATTTTATTAAAACCTGTCTTATGTGCGACTTGTGTACTTTTTTAATCAAAATTCATGGACATGTCTGTCTAAATTACTTTGCTTGGTATTTTATGTACACAAACATATATTTGATAACCATGATACACTGGCTAATCATGCGGTCAGTTAAAAGTTTTTGATTACCGATTACGTACAGGAATTTTAGAAGATTATCATAATGATAAACATTTATTTGCTTCGTTACCGAATGAATCATTTCAGACTTTGGTATCATTATTTAGTAAAACATTTTTTTCAACAACACATAACTCATAATTCATTGCTCAATTTAAGCATTTGCAACAAACATCTCCGAAAATCCAAAACAATACCGCCACATTCCTTTATGTAAATCATTCATTACCTGATATAAACATGCAAAAGGTCCATGCAGGGGGAAATAAATTGGTATAGCATTCAATACATTGCCTTTTTCACGGTATTCCACCACATCATGCTCTGCTTTGATTAACTTACCTCGTCGACCATCTCGATGCCAGTGTCTACTACACGGTCTACAAAGTCTACAATATGGTCACCACCTTCTTCAACAGCATCGCCAGCCTGTTCAAAAACTGAACTTACGCTATCAGAGACAGAATCGCCAATATGACTATACAAATCTCTAAAATTATCTAAATTGCTGTCGTCATTTGCGTAAATCACATTAAAGGGCCCAAAAGCATCGCTAGCAGTATCTGCTATATTAGCAGTATCTGCTAAATTAGCAGCATTTGCGTTATCATTGGCTTGCTCAAGAGCATTATCTATCAAGTCACTAAAACTGTCTACAGTACTATCAAAATCCATACCATCAGGAATATCTTTGCTGTCGAAAATTTCTTCAAATATATCGCTTATATCATCAGTTTCTCGACCGTCATCATTAGTGTCTTTGCTGTCACTTTCGTCGCTATCTTTGCTGTCACTTTCGTCGCTATCTTTGCTGTCGCTATCCTCGCTTTCTTTACTGTCACTATCGTCGCTATCTTTGCTGTCGCTCTCTTTGCTTTTACTATCATCGCTATCTTTGCTGTCGCTGTCGTCGCTATCTTTGCTGTCACTATCATCGCTATCTTTGCTGTCGCTATCGTCGCTGTCTTTGCTATCATCATCGTCACTATCTTTGCTGTCACTTTCATTGCTATCTTTGCTGTCACTATCGTCGCTGTCTTTGCTGTCACTATCGTCGCTATCCTTGCTATCATCATTTGAATCGTCTTTGCTGTCGTCCTTACTATCATCACTGTCGTCACTTTTACTATCGTCATCATCATCGTTGTCATCACTGTCACTATCATCGCTTTTACTATCGTTTTCGTCATTATCTTCGCTGTTATCATCACTGTCATCATCTTTATCATCACTGTCATCGCTGCTGTTATCACTGTCATCATCATCATTATCATCCTTGCTATTACTTTCATCGTCATCATCACTGCTATCACTATCGTCGTCACCATCATCATCCTTACTGTCACTGTCATCGTCATTTGATTCGCTACTGTCACTGTCATTGGAATCATCATTTACATCTCCTGCTTGCTCAAGAATTTCCTCAATAAGTTCGTTAGGCTCGGTTAGAAGTTCTAGGGCATTTTCAACTTGATCTTCCATTGTTTCTAGAAGGTCTTCCATGCTTAATGCGTCCGATTCTGTTAATGACTGTTGGTTTTCTATCATTTCTTCGACGTTATCATTCACATTTTCTGACATTTCATTCAGGGTTTCCATCATTGAATTATCTAAATCACCAAGTAGTTCCCCTGCGTGTTCAGCCATTTCACCGGGCATCTCAAGAAGATCGCCGACGATATCAGCCGCTGTATCAGCGACATCAGCCACTGTATCAGCAGCATTGCTGACTGCCTCGTTCATGTTTTCTGAAATATCACTAACGGTGTCTTGGACATTTTCGATAACATCTGTACCAGACGCTGCTAATACTAAACCAGCATCAAAGTTATTTTGTACCGGTGGCGGGGGCGTCGGTCTTTGTGTAGTTGCCGCAATCCCGCCCTGAAAATGAAGTATTTCCAGCTGATTAATGATTATTATAATTGACTTCAATACGTCTTTTAAGCCTTAATTAAATTAGATAAATTTTTGTTGAATTTATCAATAATTATAGTGTCTTTGAGCACATTATAGTTTATTACCGTGTTGCTGATTCAACGTTATTCAGTTTGAAAAAAAATAGTACATTGAATTACGTTCTGAAGACTTGTGACTTGAATTATTTCTATAGATATATAAAATTATCATGATGGACATGCTAAAATACTAACCAAGGCGTTCAAACTTCCGTCAAGTTTTCTTTTGTCTGCTCCTCCAGCCATCGCCCCGCCAGTTAGAGCGTCACCCCGTCCAGCCAATGCATTCTCTTCTACCACCGGCTGAAACAATACAAAAAATGGAACATCCTGAGCAAAGTCAACGTGTTAGAAGTTATCGTGACTGTTTATTTTCCAGGGACAGAATAAAAATAAGTGATTAATTGTAACAAATTGAAAGAGAACATCTTAATCAAATGTACTTTTTTTATTTATAGTCAATATCACAACTAGACCAACTTTTTCGGACTTGAGACAAAAAGCAATTCCGTTCACCGCCCTTGTTGTTACATATTATTGTTTCATTTCAACTTATACTCTCCGATAATAAATTTTAGGAGGAAATGATTTTGAATTATGGGTGGTATTACATCATATATCTAATATAAGGGGCCCTTAATGTCAAATTTGGCGACTTCTGTATGCCAAACAACTTATTTGGTACATCTATATGTCAAGGTTAAAATCATTATGGCTACACTGTTGTTCTAGTGAGTTTGTAGTGAAAATGGCGGTCTTTTCTGCATGAGATTTCTTGAATTTTATAATTTTATCAGTTTATGTACATGTGAATAATGACAACATGATATTCGATTATACATGTTCAATAAAAAATACATGCAAAAATGTATCACAGAACAGACGTTTCATTGGCAATTGGCTATCACAATTTTGAACGAAATTTACATTTACTAAATGATAGTTTTAAGATTATCTACATTTCTTTTAAGATTATCTACATTTTCTTTTGGTGTACATGTACATTCACTCTCAAACATTGTTAGTCTATCTAATCTGCTAGTACCACTATGATAAATTAAGCGGTCTATGACATTTTAGTAAATTTACTACATTTGTATTACATTCTTTTCATTGTTCAATAGTATTGCGAAGTTTTGAACGCTTAACACCCGTACGCAAAACATTGTTATAGTATCAAATTAATCTCAAAATTGCTGAAGAGATTGCCGTCAAAAGGTTGCTTCAGCTTAGTATAAAATTGTTAAACTGTATTATACTTTGTTAACATATCAATTAGAGTATGTTTAAAACTACTGATTTGCCGATACAATCAGCCTTTTTTAAGTTTCTATAGACCAACTCATAGATATTCAAATAGTTTTATATTTTTCACATATTTTAAAAGTATGACTCTGCTTTTATTTATTTATTTATTTATTTATTTATTGTCAATTTCGGTATAATTAGCATAAAATCAATCATTTTGCATTAATACACCATTCGTGTAAATCCAAAACGGAAATGAATAACAGCGTAAAGAGTCTGATGGTTTATAATCATAAATTTAAAATTAATATGTCAAATTTAATACTGACTTATCAAACTTATAATAAGATACATGCAATGTTCGGGTCGTCAGAATTAAACTTATAATAAGATACATGCAATGTTCGGGTCGTATCAGGAAATGGAATGTCGTGGGCCGTATAATAAAACAAATGGCAGAAATGTTAAATCAAAGCACAGAAGGCGCAGAATTTGTTTGGGTCTCAGAATGTCAGAAAGGTGAAGGTTGTGAGATTATAAAACAATTTGTTTTTGTATAGTGCCACCAATGCTTTCCAGCGTTTTAATTGTAGAGGATTGGCTATAAGACTAATTGCAACACTGATATTCAATCCAATGTTTATTTGACTTAAACAATTTGAAAAAAAAGAGTTGCCTTAACTGGGATTTGAACTCCAGACCTCTCACTTCCTAAGCGAGCGCGCAAACCACTCGGTCACGGTGAATTTATATGTTAACGGCCTGAAGAAAACCATATTATTGTAAATTAGGGTTTGTAACGGCGCTAACTGTTGTTTAACACAGGTGTAAATAATCATGGAGCTTACTTTAAGCATGTATATCTATAAAGAATAAAACAATATTAGAAATCTTCGACCATTCGGGAATTATTTTGCTTGAAAATTAATGCGCTTGTCATGTGACCATATTTACGCAGTGATCTCCCCTGATTTTTTTCGGCCTTAGTGTTACATATAAAGGGAAGTAACCGCTTCAAAAAAACGGACTACTTTCGGCATTTGCAATTAACAGCATTAGAGTCTGAAATTTCGCTACCATTATTTGTTTGGTCTGACGACCCAAACAAATAAAAACGTGTCAGCAATCAAAAACTTTAAACTATGAGTGAGTAAAGTTATTTATTTCATGTTAAATTGATCTATATAATTATAGTGAAATTATTTATTCTTATAAATATAATCATTATATATGTAGGGGCACGTAGATTTTTTTGCCAAGAACACATTATTTTTTATCATTGCATGGAAATAATTATATGTATATGTATATCTTATAGCTACAGTTTCAGGAAAAAAATATATTGACATCATCAAATAATTAGCATAGGCCTATTTATAATTTAAGACATACAAATATATTCATTTATGTATATCATTATTAAATCATTTTAAACATAGCTACATTCAAATGTCTATAAATAGCCTTTATCGCTAGACATGAGACATAGCAAACTTTCCTAGCTTTACAAAGGAAGTTATTGTTTCAAATGAGGACATCAAAATGAGTGTCTCAAGGCAAATTTATACAAAACTTAATGCATTAATAATTTACATACTTTAACTGTATAATTATAAGTAAGTTTCATGGCAAAATGCGGAGTGAGAAATTTTTATAAATATTGCCCACAAAAGGCTACATCCGAGTACTGTTCATGATGCGAACATATTTTTTTATCAATTGTATTTTTCATAATTAATAATTGTCACTTATCTACACACAAGGTATACCTGTGTAAACTGTCATATTGTCATTGATTTATAGGTATATTTTCAAACCTTTGACATTTGCGGGGATAATGTTTGCCTGTTCAGCACGCATGCATGATATATACCGCTTATTATATTGTAGGCAAATAATTTGTTGATTGTCAAGCCGGCCGAGTCAAAGTTAGCGCTAATTGAAGAAACAACGACTAACTGCCTAATTGCGGTCATTAGTTATAACCATGTAAATTATGTGCAAAAATAATGATTTTCTTGTAAAGTCATTCCTTGTTGCGATGTTTTTTGGTTATGATACAGTATGGTGTTACGTTGTGACCACACTTTGCTAAATTTAGTTATATATGACGTCATGAATAAGAATGCATATTTGTAATAACCGAAAATACCTATTTTTGTTAATATTGCGAAAATTGGAATGTGTCCACATGACTGTCTTCAAAACTTACATAGGTTTATAAATCTACTGTACGTTTGAATCTAAAATGTACACATTTTGGTATCCTTTGCCTTAACTCCAATGACGTATGAAAGAGGTCAGAACTATTTCAAAATACACCTGATTAACTTAGGTCAAACGTTACATATATCTATACAAAAAATAGTGGTCTATGACCTAAAACTTGTTTTTGTTTTTTTTCTATTAGTCCACGATCACATTGTCGCCAAAATTATTAATTATGTTGTTGTAGTAACACTAAAAATAAACAAACAAATTTGGTAATAATCATGTGATAACTGTATACATTGAATACAAAACATTCGACCTAGCAATTACATGCAATACGGATTTGGATTTTTGAAATACCAAGAATTTTGTTCCGTCTAGTTTGTTTGCGGCACATTTACTAGGATATGGTTAAGCTTGCTACAATTTTGATTATTAACCACTTCTGTTAAAGTGCTCACACTCAACAAAAAACGCAAATGACTACAATGTATTATAAATTAAGAAAGTAGCACAAAAATGTCTTCAAAAACAGTCCAAAATGATGATGTTGAATTTGACAAAAAATGTAACAATAGTTTTCTCTTCCATTCATATTACAAACACTCATAATTCATATATAAAACAATGCTTTATCATGTTATAAAATGAGGGCTTTTATTGATTGATTGATTTTCTTTAGACAGGGCGGTCAAGCATAACCTACGAAAGTGCAAGCACTTATTTCCAGTAGGTCCTTACCTCAGCAGACTCTAGAGACAGCTATGAGATACAAGGGAATCCGGGAACCAGTCCCTAGCTCCTATTGGTTCTTTTACATGCCCAGTGTATAGCACTGATACATGCGAGGATTACCTGGGTTTCGTATCGGTAAACCTCTAGTTAGGTGGGAAACACTGAAAGTGTTTCTGAAAAATCCCAAGGTTGTTACCCAGGATCGAACCCGGAACCTCAGGAGTGGCAGTCAGTGGTCTAACCAACTGAGCTATCGCGCTTTCTGTGGAAGTGCTTTAGACTTGGGGGATAGGATAGGTTCCACATGTAATGGGAATAAACAGTAAAATAAGGAGCAGAATTAATTCATTTTCATTACTTTTGGTGTGTTGTAGAATCACAATAAGGGAGTTGTTTTAACTATTATGTCATAGATGAATAAACTAAATTCACATACGTACATCATGTGACGTTACTTTGACGTCGTCCACGCACATTTTGAATTAATTACAAAATTATTTAATATACTAGTATAAACAGTTTCAGATATAGATTCAAACATGAATTAAAAACCCTCTGCAAATGAAAGCCACATAACAACCAGTCGAATATGCCTATATATTACATGTTTTTCTCTAATTCTTCAACAGTTATCTTTGTGTAAGATACAATTATTGACTAGAGAGCCATTGAATATGATGTGATATTCGCCGTAAGATGACATATTGACCTAGGCGATATGGTTAATTTGACATGCATGATGGTATTACTTTTTCAGTATTCTAAGATGATATTTGTTTCTTTTAGTGGTTATTCTAATGAAATACGATTTTTTATAAACTCAGGGTTTAACATGTAAGGACTTAATACGGTTTATCTTCACTTACCAGTTCTTGCTTTTCGTCTTTTAAGTTTCCCGACAAATAAAGTCCCACCATGATCCCGGCAAGGGTCAACACAGCCACACTGCCCACTGCCACAGAATGTGCGATCCATTTTTTCGTCCGTGCGTTCGCTTTTAATATGGCTTCCTGGAATTCATTGACAGTAATTTCAGTATTTCAGTGCTTTAATTTCTTAAAATGTAGTCATTTTAATTAGTCTGAAAATTAACGTGTTTATACATGCCGTCTGGCAAATCGGGAAATGAGCGTGTAGACTTGTGTGACTCATTTTTAGTTGTGTTTTACGTCGCATCAACACAATCAAGGGCAAAGCTTTACTGGATAGAAAGACCTTATGTGCTCCTCCGTTTATTATTTCAGGTCAGGTACGAACGGGCACCGGAGAAGAACCATCGACGTTCACTAAGCTAGCTTGTATTGCAACCTAACATCCTAGTGGGATGCGAACTCATCGCGGTGCGGGACAAGTGCTTTGATGTCAACGACCTTAACCACTCGGTCACAGACGCCTCTGCGTGACTGATACATATATAAATATTGTAACTATAGTTAACTTGACATGCATGATGTTTTTACGCGTTATACTTTCAGTATCCCAAGACGACCTTATGTCACAAATGCAAACTCTGCACTTCATTACAAACTGTGAACTTCTGTCAAATCGCAAATTAGTGTTGTTATTAATTAATTGTTACACTTTACATGACGTGATTACGTCAACGGTTAAATATAATACGTAACGTAAACATTTACAAATACGGAAAACAAAGGATAACGTTATTATTAATTTTCTTTCTATCCTTAATCTCTACTTTTCATAGTTGTAATAAACTAATAATAAAGAGTTTTTACTTTTCGCCTTTAGACATTATCCTTATTCATTACTTTTTGTACTTGTTATAATAATGAGTTTTTACTTTCCCCTTCAGACATAGTATCTAATACATTTTTGCTGTATTTATTGTGGGAATAAAACTACAAAATGTAAATTCTTCAGTAGGTCATCATGAGAAAATCGTGTACGGGATGACTTTAAAATAGTCATCAACTTAAAAGATGACATTTGAAGCCAATGACGTTTATAGTCTATAATGTGTGCACTGTCAGAACACGGAGTTTGTCTTCGCTTTTTGTTAGGTCATTACGTAAGCTTAGAAAAGCTACAGTATAGTTCATATTTGAAAGCAAACTTCAGACCAATGTCTTTTCGAAACATAAGTGTAATTTTTGTTATTGAAAATATATTAAAGTTAGGTTCGAAAAATATCGAAAAATATAAAAAAGAAGTACGGTAGGTGTATGAATATGTACGGATATATTGTACTGAATAAATGTCATCAGAATCAAGAATTTTTTTTAAATGGTTTCATATCTTACAATTGACGCGACATAACTATACAGGCTTCATTTATTCTTCATGTTTAGATATATTTAATGGCGACTAGTTTTTTATATTCAGAAAACAAGAGTCTGAATTTGTAAAGTTGCCTGTTTTATAAACAATGCTAATAATAAAGAAAGACAAATGCAAAAGAAACGCTATTATCAGTTATTTTTATCGATTTAAAGTAATATTGTCAAACATTATTCAAATCTCGATAAAAATGCAAAAAAGTTCAACCTTAATGTTGCATATCTTTTAAAGAAAACTTATGGGGACTTCCTGCTCAAAGCATCGAAAGTAAGGACAAGTATTTTTCTATGAATTTCTTATTTTCAGATTGGTTTCTAATACTTTCTTCCTGCCAACGTGCTCAAGAAATGAAACCTCCCAGTGAAATATATTTCATATTCACTGTAAATATTTTCACTTTTTATTTTTACTTGATAACCAAGTGTTTCAATTTTCAAGAGTTATGCATGTCAGCATTTTCTATCAGGTCTATTCTAATTTAGTAAGAAAACAAAAAGAAAAAGAAAAAAATGAATAATAGAAAATAATGAAATATTCGTTAAAAAGTGATTTAATAGAGATCACATTTCACAGTAGAAACATCCTAAATATATTTCACAATATAGAATTAATCTTTAAATATTACCTTATTTTCTTTACTATGAATGAAAATCCGTTTGTGTTTTTATACTCTTAATATTTTATACTCCTTTCTATTAATATGATATTTCGCGGATTTTTTTTTAATTCCATTACAACTTACGTGAGCATCAAATCCTTTTTCAGCATCAATTCTGGGTAAATATTTACTGCTGTAGGTCATATTGCTGTATTGTCCCGATACCTTCTGGTCTGTTCCTCCTTTCATTATTTACAAAACAATTTTCACTAACTTCTTACACGATCTATTAATTATCACGAACCAATTAAATGTGGGCGACTACAGAACACACGTCCATTCACGTTAGCGACACTTTCGTTACCGTCTTCCCAAAACTCCAGTCGCGGTAAAAGAGGAACGAATTTAAACCATGCGAAACGAAACGTTAAATAGATTAACACGTTTTTCTCGTCTTTGCGTTACGTTACCTTTATAATAATAATAATAAATATATTTTACGGTACGTGATAATACCGTGCCGCTGTATAATTATGCAAGATTATGCGTAAACGTCGTAAAACGCGACGTAACGTTGACAGGGCCTGGTTATTACGGCTATGAAAAACCATGTTCGTGACAGCTTTTAATTAGAATAAAACCGATATACCTTGTCTAAACACAAAGAGACATTTGTTGTTTAAGTTTAAGGTATAATAATCAATAAGTAAATTATCAATAAGCCCTTTGAAAAAAATGCATGACGCATACGTATTTTAATTTCGTCTAAGCGTTTGAGTACTTAATAGAAACGGCGTACTAGAAATAATTGCGGACCACATTAGGTGCATCACGGTAAAGTGGTTATATAATGATTCAGCATTTTTACTTATTAAGACAATGATGAATTGACACCATTATGATGATTTCTGGACAAAAATAAATAAACCCAAAGAAACCCGCATTCAAAGAAAAGTGCTTCTGTTAATTTGGCCATTTATTGCATTTAAAATGCCTATAATATTATTTCAAGCATATTGTTGAAGAGAAATTATGTTGAAAATTATATCTATGACCTGGCCAAAACAGATTATTTATTATTTTACAGCATATATTTTAATACATATTATTTGGTATTTTAAAAGAAGAAAAAGAAAACTTCATCCATGTCTATAAAGCTTGAATCGGCCATCCATCTTAAATGTCATTGTCATAATTGGTTCAAACATAAAGCCTGTAACACCCGGATTTCACACGATCACGGTACGATTCACACGAGTGCACATACGGTTCCAAACGATCGCCATACGACCAATGCGGTTCAAGTACGAATCATAATTATGTGACATACACGGTATAGTACGGGTATAGACGGTCTCACACGGCCTCGTACGGTCTTTCTACGTCAGCACGAATTGCACAACGAAAACCTGCTGCCACCCTCGACTGCTAGATCTACCCAGAGTACTTGCTGCATCGCACTAGAATGCATCCAAAGAAAAAGGTTCCCACGCATAGAAGGGACATCCGGGCCCGCCGATCACTCCAACCTCGTGACCCTGCCGAGCCTGGTGAGCTGGGGGACGCAACAATATCTATCTGTCTGATCATGATTTCTAATTCCCTTATTCTGTCATATATTGCATCTGGCATTGTTTTATATAACTATTATTCACATATATAGGTGTTTATTCGTTGAAAGTTCGAAAACTTATTAAGCCAAAGCATCAATATGGGTCAATATATATCAAAATATACAAAAATATGTAATACTTTGAGCATAACTCGAACAAAAGTCGGTAGAACCCTATATAAACCCTGTGAAAGCCGAGTAAATCGATCGAGTAAAAGACTTGTTTAATCGTATCAGACCGCACTAGTCCGTACTTGGAATCGTACGTACAACAATCGTATGTATTCGTATGTAAAACGTGTTCAAACCTTGCTAGACCGAGTATGCCCGTGCTTTATTCGTACATACTCGTGCTACATTCGAGTCTAACTCGTACCAACTTATCTCATGGCACGATTGGAGCTAAATACTCGTACCAGTCAATCCGTTTATAACCGAGTATACCGTATGGGAACCGTATGCCCAACCGTGCTCTGTGTGAGATGGGCTTAAGCTATTTCTTTTTTACTTAAACATATTTCATTGCATATACATACATGCCTGAACTAAGGATATTTTGTCTTGTTCCATTTCGTGACCAGTTTTCAACTTATGATATTTTGCCTTGTTTTACCTCGTGACCAGTTTTCAAATGATGCTATTTTGCCTTGTTCGACTTCGTGACTAGTTTTCAACTGATGATATTTCGCCTTGTTTTAATTGATTGACCAGTTTTCAACTGATGCTATTTTGCCTTGTTCTACTTCGTAACTAGTTTTCAACTGATGATATTTTGCCTTGTTCCACATCGTAACTAGTTTTCAGCCGATGCTATTTTGCCTTGTTCTACTTCGTAACTAGTTTGCAACTGATGCTATTTTGCCTTGTTCCACTTCGTGACCAGTTTTCAACCGATGATATTTTGCCTTGTTCCACTTCGTGACCAGTTTTTTTAACTGAGTATATTTTGCCTTATTCCACTTCGTAATTAGTTTTTAACTGATGATATTTTGCCTTGTTACACTTTGTGACCAGTTTTTTAACTGAGTATATTTTGCCTTATTCCACTTCGTAATTAGTTTTTAACTGATGATATTTTGCCTTGTTACACTTTGTGACCAGTTTTTAACTGAGAATATTTTGCCTTGTTTCATTTCGTTACCAGTTTTCAATTGAGGATATTTTGCCTTGTTCCACTTCGTTACCAGTTTTCAACTGATGGTAGTTTGCATTTTTCCACTTCGTGTTTACTTTTCAACTAAGGATATTTTGCCTTGTTCCACTTCGTGACCAGTTTTCAACTGATGATATTTGACTGGTTCCACTTCGTGACCAGTTTTCAACCGATGCTGTTTTCCCTTTGTACACTTCGTGACTAGTTTTCAACTGATGATATTTCGCCTTGTTCCACTTCTTGACCAGTTTTCAACTGATGATATTTTGCCTTGTTCCACTTCATGAACAGTTTTCAACCGATGGTATTTGCCTGGTTCTACTCCGTGACCAGTTTTCAACCGATGACATTTTGTCTTGTTACACTTCGTGACTTGTTTTCAACTGATGACATTTTGCCTTGTTACACTTCGTGACCATTTTTTAACTTAGAATATTTTGCCTTGTTTCAATTCGTGACCAGTTTTAAACTGATGATATTTTGCCTTGTTCCACTTCGTTACCAGTTTTCAATTGATGGTAGTTTGCATTTTTCCACTTCGTTTTTATTTTTCAACTGAGGATATTTTGCCTTGTTCCACTTGGTGACCAGTTTTCAACTGAGGATATTTTGCCTTTTTTTCCACTTCGTGACCAGTTTTCAACTGATAATATTTTGCTGTGTTCCACTTCGTAATCAGTTTTCAACCGATGGTATTTTCCTTATTTCACTTCTTGAGCAGTTTTCAACCGATGCTATTTTGCCTTGATAAACTTTGTGACTAGTTTTCAACTAATAATATTTTGCCTTGTTCCGCTTCGTGACTTGTTTTCAACTAATATTATTTTTATATATAGTGCTTATTAGTTAGGAAATATCACAGACACTTAGTGTGTGGAGCTCCAAACGCCTTAAAGCTGCATGTCTTCAGATGAGCCAAAATATTTCAATAAAATCAAGTATGAGAAAAATGTACCAACGTTTTAGGAAAAAATAAAAGATTCAAGTTTCAAGTAATAATTGTCATGTTGGCTGATTTTTCAGTAATTATATTTATATTTCTACTGCATTACTAACGCAGTTAGGGCTATATTTGCATAATTTGATCTCTTTTTGGTATTAAGCATGGGATGTAAGTGCCATTGATAATGTGCAAATTACTTCCTTATTTTATACTTTATGAATTCTTTTTCATAAAAATCAGTATGAATCTGGAGGCGTGCTGCTTTAAGATCGGAATAAATTGTATTTTTGTTTATCCCAGTACATACATTTATCTTTTATATAATAGATTCTACCATGTTTTAAAAATCACACTACAACTTCTATTACATACACTGCAATTTTAAGGAGCTGTATTTGTTCGTTTGTTTTTGTGTGTTTTTTTTTTTTCGGGAGTGGGGGGGGGGGTAAGTGTGTGTTTTTCCACTGATTTTAATTTACTTTATTATATACTTACAAATGAAATATTGAGACATTTTGAAAAAATGAAATGCGTATTTTTTATTTTCCGTATTTTCACTGTTCAAATAAATTTTCACTGCAGTGAAACATTTTTTCCGTATTTTCACTGATGTCTTGTCGGACTACTTTCTTTTAAAGTCTGCAAGTACACAAAATTTAATGGATAGTCTTTCAAATTGTCATGTCAAAAGAGAAAAATGTATATAATAAGCAGAAAAGTTTTTTCTATGAATACATGATCGTTTACATCTTCTGGCATGAAAATTATCATATTTCACCCGTGGCTACCGCTCGATGAAAATAAATCATGTATTTATAGAAAAAAAACCTTGAATATCCTCTATGTATTACGGCGGTCAGTCTGTTAAGGACAGTGCCAAATGGTACATGTAAGTGTGACGAAAGATATCCAATAAAATAAAATGAAAATTTTCACTGGCCAGCTCGGATGTTAGTCAGACTACGGACCGTGGTCAGACGTTGGATCAATTGCAATTTCCGGCCATTTCCGTCAGTCTTCTGATAAGGAATAACTGTTGACGCTCTTATATTCCATTGCTCTATTACGGTAACAGGCTTATCATGGGGGAAACATTTACTGTGGCATTGAAAATGTAATCATTCGATTTTTTCTAATATTTATTGTATTATTGAAAGAAAGATGAAAATGAAAAGAATTTATATCCAAAGTCTTCTGTCAGGTCAGGCTTCACCGCAATAGGTATCTGAAAATATAAAAGTGGTTGTCTGATAATTTTTCTTTTAGAGTTTTTTTTTTTTTTTTTTTTTTTTTTGGAGAGCTTATTATTTGTATTATTTTCATTATTATTAAATATACAATCAAAACCTGTTACTAGTTGGGGTTTTTTTTATTACAAGATGATGTCGTAAAATATCGAGCGGGTCATAATCATGATTCCAAGATTTGCATGATTTTCCCTAGTTTTGCGTGATTTTCATTAAATAAAACGTTGGTTGATATCCAAAACTCAGAGGTGTTCAGCATACTTGCAGTCACCCAGGGAAGGGCCCCCTAACCCCCAACCCCTATGATAAGGCATGGAATACCAAGCTATGTCTATACTAAATAATGTTCTAATATAACAGATAAATTTTTAATTGTCATAGCACAATTGGTTGCCAGTTGCAATGCTAAATTATACCCTTTACCCCTCATCTAGTATGCAAACAAACGAATGAAAGTAAAGTAGGCAACTGTTATTTTATCTTGTTATTATGATTCAAAAAATTAAACTGTTCATATATTAATTTAATTAACGACGAAAAGGAAACATTTTTTCTTATGTGACACACTATAATAATCTGTAACAAACTTGCACAGTGTACGTATGTAAATATGATGCAATACTTACTTTGCTTAGGTCAAAGTGTAGATCGCTCCCTATATAGACATCCAAGATGCCAAACAGGTTATCATCATCGTCAAACATGTCGTTGTCGTTAAGAGATGTATCAGTAATGTCATTCCTAGCTGCTGTTATATCCACTTCATCTTGATCTTGGAGAGCTTTTGCTTCGATGTCTATGATGTCATTATCTATTTCTTTTATATTTACAATATCATCATCTGATTCTTTAATGTTTACGATGTCTTCATCAAATTCAATATCTGAAACATCATCAAGCGTATCGCTGTCTGACAGTTCATCATCTGTTGCTGTGTACATACTTGCATCATCAGAATCTGATTCTAAACTAGTATCTAGAGTGTCATTGCTAGTATCTCGGTCTGACATTATCTTATCTGGTTCTAAGTGAATAACTGTGTTACTTGTTTCGCTATCTGACATTTTATCAGGTGGCTTCAAGTGCACAATTGTCTCAAGTGAATCAGTGTCTGACAATTCGTCATCTATGTTTTCAATCGGGAAAGGTGCATCATTTTCGTCGTCTATTGCTTCTTGGTAGGGAATGTATACACATGGTGTGGTATTAGTTCGTACTATTTTGTATGTATCAGATTTGGTTTCAAGACTTCTCAGGCATAGACTGTCATTATTCTCTTGAATTACAGTTGGCATTGTGGTTACATCTGCGTGTAAACTTCCATTTTCTTTCATTTCATACTCGTCATTCACAATATTTAATGCTTGATGCTCTACATCACTTGTTTTTAAGTCTCCATCAAATTCATCTTCTTTCTTTTTCACGTGTATGTATACTCTGGTATCGTGTCCAGTTTCCAGGTGTCTGAAGTACTTCGTAAAATTGTGTCTTCTTCTCTGACATTTCTCGCATATCTGCCGTTAACATTTGAGAGCCCTGTTAAGACTTGAAAACTTCATCCAAATACACGTGGTCTGCAAGACTCAGACATGACCAAATTCTGTCCGGTGGCCAACCTTCCTTCAAATGAAGAACACCAGGTTCTTTTTCAATAGCAACGGCTATAGTATCGCAGTTTCAATAGTATCGCAAGCTTCTGTATTGGTTACTGACGCCCTAAATGCACCAAAGCATAGCATATTCAAATTCTTTAAAGCAGTGTCAGTGTTCGTACTTGACTTTGTTGGCCTTTTACAGTCATTTGTTGTACCTGATTTCGTAAGTTGAGTGACTTCCATTTCATGCTTCTTGTCTAGTGTTGAAATACCATTGATACTATTGGACATTGCTTCTAAAGCGACTTTAAGGCAATCATTGCCTCTATTAGTATTTTCTGAGTGTACCTGTTCAGGCAGTCCAGTTTCTGACATTATTTCTTTGGCCTTTTTATTTTCCAATGGAGCATTGCTGTAAAAGGAGCTGGCCAGTTGAGACAAAATTCTTTCGACGTCTGTTTCAATTTGTTCGTCTTTACGGAACTTTTCGTCAGACTCGACAACAGGTTTCCGGAAGTCTCCGCGTTCTTTTCCTTTGGCATCTAGGCCTTTGTTATCTCCGTTGTAGAAGCTTTTCTTGAATTTTCGGGTAGCAAATTCTACTGAAGTGATTAACGCCTTACCATGTTTCACAGGAGGTGTTTCTATGGTTACACCGGACCGACTTCCAATGCCTATATGTACAAATGTAATACAACTTTGTCGAACGTGGCACTAGTAGGGATGATGACGTCATCATTATTAGCACTAATGAGGATATCTATAACGAAAAAAAAAACGTGTTCTATTTAGAATTATATTGAATCAATTAAAAGTAACCGAGTGTATTTTCAAACAAACATGTATTAGTACCTGAGTGTATTGAATTTTATGCTAATACTGATAGAGTGCAGCGGGTAAGTAATAAACACAAGGCTATCTGACTGCCCCCCCCCCCCCTTTCTCTTTTGTATCATAGTCAAACATAAAAACACGTTCCCTGTTGTCACAATATGAAACCAAGGGGAAAAGTAAGCAATGAACGAGCATCTGAATATGAATATGATATTTCTGTCGCTTTCCCTTTCTCTTCCGTCACAATCGTTTTGATGCGAGAAAATTAACCACTCAGGCCTACGGCCTTCGTGGTCAATTCCTACGCATCAAAACTCCAAACCGGTGTTAAATAGCCGATATACACCTCTCAGGCCGATGTTATTTCTTAATTAGAATGATAATAATAATAATAATAATAATTGATGTTGGCGTTGTACAAATAAATGCACAAAATGCTATGTTACATCCCATTTTATTGTTTTTCCTAAAAAAAATCTATGTGCATAAATCACATTAAGTAATGATGCAGTGTTACATGTAAGAAATATTATCTTATTTTCCTTAAAAGAATTATATAGAAAAATATTCAAATACCTTTAAATGCGCTTTTCGCAGAATATTTTCTATCGTTTGGCGGATTTTCTTCCATTTTTGTCAGAATTATTCGTCTCTAGTATTCATAGCCGTCGGCATTTTGCGGTTTATACTATGCTCATTTAGTTACGTCACAGACAATAAATGCGCCGTCCAATCAAATTTGTAGCGTCGTGTGACGTCATATCTATATTTTGATATAGAGGATATTGAATGAGTGTAGTTTAATACTAAATTTATTGAACGAGTTGAATAAAATCATATTATGCGAGCCTCTGGCGAGCATAATATTGTTTTATTCAACGAGTTCAATAAATTTAGTATTGAATCTACACGAATATAATATTCTATTTATCACATATATAATATAAGAACAGTACTGGCATGCGAGCAGTTCCCGTACAAAAATCATAGTTACTTAAACATTATTTTTTATTACGCTCACTCACCAAAATTTGAATTTTACACATCAATATTCGGCTCGTCACACAAATCATGGAAATTCCATCATGTTCTAAACATAGAATAACCCTTACTTATGAGGCCTCATATGGGGTACCGAAATTATCCATTATTTTGTATGAAGAGAAGTAGTTCCCGTACATAAAATCTAAACCATTATAATTATACAATTTTATTATATCGGACCTATTTTTCATTTACAATTGTTGAACAGACCATTATCTAAGAGATAAATAGATGTAATTCAGGAAATATAGCGTAGACTAAACGCGGGTATCTATTACCCGGTACCGTTACCCCAACGCATTTACATGCAATAGCATGCTTGTATGCATGATATTTTACGCATCAAAGCCATAAAATTATTTTATATAGTAATATTGGTCAAAATTCTGATAATTAAACATGTTTTCATCACATTGCCTACTTATCTGTAAACAGGTGGTATTAGTTAAAAACCTTTTAACAAGCATCACGTGTAAATATTTTGCGCATGCGCGCAAGGACGGAATCCCCCAGAGAAAACAAGGTCACGTTTTGACGACGCAAAGGTTAAAGTGATTTAAAATGAGACTTTTTATACGTACTGCCGAACTGACACTTAGATTTTGTCTCGTTTATGTATCTGCTTGATTTGAAATGAATTTTTGAGGAATGCAAGTAAAAATCAAGCGTTTAAATGAAAAATACGGGTACTGCTTCTGTACGGGAACTGCTCGCATGCCAGTAAACTGTTATAATGTTTAATTTTTCAATGACGCGCCTATAGTGTAACGCTAACATTAGCGCGTTTTAACGCTATGTTTCTATATAGCGCAAATGACGTCACGTCAAAGTGTTATTACACTAGACTAGTGTAATATCGTTTTTATTAAATGGCTTTATTACACTCCTGCGCCGCAGTTTATGTGATAAAAATAAATAAATAAATAGATAAATAAATAAATAAATAAATAAATAAATGAATGAATGAATGAATGAATGAATGAATGAATAAATGAATGAATGAATGGGACCAACAAAGCAACATACCTACCATGATGTGTGTAATGCACTGTTCATACACACGGTTTCCTATGTACATGTACATATCAATCGGAACATCTCGATTATTATTCATAATATCTGAAGATTGACGAAAGGGCCGAGAAATTACGATTTTAAGAAGGAAACTTGTGAATAATAGCTGAGGATGTTCAGATTGTGTGTGTCATTTAACGTTACATGCGACATTTCACGGTCGAGGATTTTACGGGCATGACATTTAGCGACAATGGTGCAATATTAAACGGCAATTGCGACATATAACGGCGCCACACACAAGTGTGTATTATAGTACATGTTCTGTTTTCTTCTCTCACAACACTTTCTTTCAAATTAATGACGACATTGCATATATTGCTGAAAGTGCATATTAAATGCTAATCAATCCATCAAAATGCCTATCCTTTTTTAATGAGACAGGTATGTTATTAATTTAACATCTAAATCACGGTGTTTAACACTTTTAATTTCAGTTGTTGAATTCTTATAAGATATAATGACGTTATATTTGATCGTTAATGAAGTAGATATTCATGTTTAGTACGGAATTTACGTGTACATGTATACGGTTTTTGCCATTTACCGAAATTGGCATACTTAAAGACCTACCAAGACATGATCATCATTTGCTTTTTACTGTGGTAGAGATAAACACCAATTATTTAAATAATAAAAGGGTAAAACTCAAGCAAAGTTAGTTTAAAATTGTCCTTTTTAATTAAACACGCAACTGTGGAATAATATTTTTAAAAAAAATCATGGATGTGAAAATATTAAAAATCCATCGAAATATGGCCGGACATACTGTGACATATGTTGATAAACAATAACATCGGGAACTAAACTGCGGAACAACTATAAAATAGAGAGATATACCTACTACATGCTGATAATTTTTAAGAAAGGGCGACAATTTCATCCATGTAATGCGGATAAACTGTGACAATAGCTGAGGAATCCATGAAGTTCGGCCAATTCATAACATATAAACCGAAGCAACTGGTGCAAAATACATGAATGCAAAGAAAACCACAGAAACGAACCGAATAAACATGGATTGCTGATAAACCTCTAGAACGGACAAAATATCCATGGTTTACAAATAAACCACAATAACAGGCAACAAGATATACTGTAACGTTGAGAAATCTAAGGACTTGTCGCACGAAAAACTCTGGACGACACATAAACTGTAACAACGATAAAATATTCCACCTTTTATACAAAAAAAAACAAAACACGTGAATCGAAGTTGAACTTTTAAAACATAAGAATTCTTTACAGACAAGTTATGTCCATTTTTATTCATGTTTGGCAAGGAAGTTACTCAAGGAAAGGCAATATATTAGAAATATAAACAAGATATACATGGAATGTTGTATGAAAGTAAAGATGGATTCTTTAATTTTAACTTGAAAAAAAGATTGAATATCCATTGTACCAATCCTATTCTCCAGATATTTTCGGGTGGAGGAGCTTAAGTTTGAAACCAGACGAAGGGTCTGGGGTTTCTCTATAATTATATACTACATGTTAAATGGTAGCTTCTGGTACATTTTAGGTGCATATTTTGAAATAGAAGTGTCTTCATTTTTTCACAAAAAAAAGACTGTGTTGATGATAACAGATTTTTTACAACGGTGGGCACTTCTAAATGGGGGTGGGCACTTCTAAATGGGGCCACCGTCTCAACGTGGTGTCACTGTCACTTGAATACAGGGTGTCTGCATAGGGCGGAAAAAAATTGTTTGGGGCGAACTTTCATTTGTTAAGTTCGTGCATAGCAATCATGTGGAATTTGGGCACATATTGCGTTCACGGCAAAAAAGTACAACAATAACATTTAAATAACAACAATAATCATAATTAAATTAGCTCATGTTTTGTTTAAAATTAAAACTGTATTTATTTACATTTAACACACTGAAAATGTCTGATAAACGTGTTTTTATGACAAGAGTACAATGATAGATGTGTGGGAAATTTAATTTATTCTTTAATTTTGAAACATTTCTATAAATAGAAATGTTTTGTGACAAAATGCAAAAACATTTACATATGAAAACAGACGACATGAATTTTATCATGCTTAAATTTCAAATATATTGCTCATGTCTTGTTCTTACAAGTGATTGCATTTTTGTAGTTTGTTTAGGCTTCCAAAACCAATTCGCCAAAATGGATCAAGAGAATATAGACTCTAATTTCTCAAACTTTGTATGGTGTGGTCTTTCCGTAGTTTGTATGTTTTCATTCGATATGGTCTTAATATGAATAAAATTTTCTCTAGAGGTATCTTTTTACAATAATTAACCCAAACCATTGACTTGTCTATTACGAAATTTTTAGATAGTATTGATAACTGATAATGTTATTTGGAAAGAAATAACCGGGAGTCTAGTGGTCGCATCGAACTGACAACATTCCGTTCGAAACTCCCACCCCTAGAAGTTCCATCAAAAATGACTTTGCTTTTTTAATCTAACACTATTAACCACATACTTTACAACAAATAAACTTTTAATTTTGAACAAATCGCATTAAAAACAAGCAAAAACAAACAAAGCAAGCTTTTAATGGTTTATTATGCAAATCTTTTCGTGTAAATTTCGTAAATCATGTATATACATTTTTAGTTTAAAGACTGATAAACAATGCAGAGACAACAACTAGATGGTGGTCCCTCGCGTCTGACTAATGGCTAAGAAGGTTCGAACCCCGTAATGTCAAGCCGTTGTGTACTTGAGCAAGAACTTTTACATCCATTGGTTGGCTCCAAAATGGATTCTAAGAGTATATTAAAGCTTATTACTCTCTACACAAGCGACCTTAAATAAATGCTGTCTTTATGAAAGACATTTACTTTTAGTGGTAGTCATTTGATGCGTCTTACGTTAAAGGCCCATTATGACTCAGTAATGATATAATTTTTAGTTCTCATTTTTGTTTTGTTTCAAAAACTCGTTTGTCACCTAGATGAACTATCTTAAACTTGTTTCTTTGCTCTGATGGCAATAGGTATGATTATTGTGATTTAGTATTTTGTACAGAAGTCAAATACCACTTTGTTTACATTTTTCTACCTTTATGACACGTTGTTTCACGTTCAGTCCTACTTTCTTACAATGTAAAAATTGTTATATGCTCTAAATCCATTTTTAAAACACTATTTAAATTATGTTTGAAATCTCTATAAAGCAGACTTACTAAAATGAAAAGTAACAAAATTAAAAAATTTAACGAAATTATAGGCAAAAATGGAACATTTTGGTAATTTCTAACATTCATGGTTTTCATTCTTGCTAAAAAGCCGATGTGTAACAAAAATAATCGCACTTCATCATAACAACTCATTTGTGTTTAGATTATCTCAAGTAGACTGACATATGGTATATCTTCAAGATCAAAATTAACATAAATTAAAACGAAACTGTATGACTAGACGTCCTGTGAACATGTCTGATAAATCAAAAATAGTATTTTATTGTATAATACATCATAAATTTTACAAAGCAAGGCCTTCAACTTATAGTTTACAAAGCAATGCTAACTTAAATCACAGAAAATGGTAGCAAAACAATTATCTTTTTTTGTTGTTGTTGTTGTTGGAGTTTACGTTCCACCAACACAGTATAGGTCATACGGCGACTTTCCAGCTTTACTGGTGGAGGAAGATCTGAGATGCCCTTCCGTGCATTATTTCTGGCCAAACGGGCACCTGAGTAGAACCACCAATGTTCTATTAGCTAGCTTGATAGCTTCCGTACATGAAACAAGAGGGCCATGATGGCCCTGAAAACGCTCACCTGTATATAAGCCCCTGGGGTAGGGCCAATTTTAACCCAGGGGCTTTTATTTGAACAATTTTAGTAGACACCCATTAGAAGATGTTTCATGATAAATATCTAAACTCTAGCGCTTTGTGGATACACATAGGGAAAAACAGTTACCCCCCCCCCTTCACGGGCGGGCCAATTATGACCCCAGGGATTTTATTTTAACAAACTTGGCACACACTCACTAGAAGATATTTCATGCTTGGTATCTAAACTCTAGCTCTTTGGGTTTTTAAAAGAAGATTTTTTAAGTTTTCACTGTGTACATATATGGGGGCCAATTTTAACCCAGGGGCTTTTATTTGAACAAACTTAGTAGACACCCATTTAAAGACGTTTCATGATAAATATCTAAGCTTTAGCTGTAAGAAGTTTTTTAAGTTTTTACAATACACATATAGGGAAAAACAATGACCCCTCCCCCCTCTGGGCGGGCCAATTTTGTCCCCAGGGATTTTATTTGAACAAACTTGGTAGACACTCACTAGAAGATAGTTTATGCTTAATATCTAAACTCTAGCTCTTTGGGTTTATTAAAAGAAGATTTTTTAAGTTTTTATTATATACATATAGGGAAAATCAATGACCCCCCTGGGGCAAGGCCAATTTTGACCCTAGGGCTTTTGTTTTTGAACAAACTTGGTAGACACCCACTAGAAGATGTTTCATGCTTAATATCTAAGCTCTAGCTATTTGGGTTTTTAAAAGAAGATTTTTTAGTTTTTACTATATACATAAAGGGAAAAACAATGACCCTCTAGGGCGGAGCCAATTTTGACCCCAGGGCTTTTCTTTAAACAAACTTGGTAGACACCCACCAGAAGATGTTTCATGCTTAATATCTAAGCTCTAGCTATTTGGGTTTTTTAAAGGAAGATTTTTAAAGTTTTCACTGTGTACATATATGGAAAACAATGACTCCCCTGGGGCGGGGCCAATTTTGACCCTAGGGCTTTTATTTGAACAAACTTGGTAGACACCAACCAGAAGATGTTTCATACCAAAAATCTAAGCTATAGTAATTTGAATTTTTTAAAAGAAGATTTTTTAAGTTTTTACTATATACAAAATAAGGAAAATCAATAACCCCTCCCCCAGGGCAGGGCCAATTATGACCCAATGGCTATTATTTAAACAAACTTGGTAGACTCTGACTACAATGGACTAGATGATGTTTCATGCCAAATATCTAAGCTCTAGCTCTTTTTAAAGAAGATTTTTTAAGTTTTTTCTTTCAGTTGCCATGGCCACAAGAGTTCTACATGGAATTAAATTCTTTTAAAAAAATTTAAAGTTCACTACCAAAGAAACATTCCTGTGAAGTTTGGATGATATTGGCCTGGCCATTTATGAGGAGATGTTGTTTAAAGTAAAAGTTTATGGACGGACGTCGGACGAAAAGCGATCACAAAAGCTCACCATGTCACTTTGTGGTAAAAATCCGAAGTCCATGTCGGGATTCGAACTTATAGCGGTGAGGGGCAAGTGGTTTGAAGTAAACAACCCTAACCACTTGGCCATGGAAAACCCTAAAAAACATCCTTTTTTTAAAAAATTATTTCACCATCAAAGATATCTTGAAAATGCATAACGTATTCATGTATAGTTATATATTTATAAACAAATAAAGGCCATACTCTTTTACAATATTTTAATCTTGTGACATTATTCAGTGTACAGAAATATATCAGCATCTGTGAATTAACAACAACAACATTTAAGGTTAATACACTTATGGGTGTTAAATAGAATGTAAAACATATCACAGTGTCTTAACAATGGTCCATTAGTTAAAGTATGGCCAGCAGTGAAAAATCACAATTTACAACACTTATATAAAAGTCGCATACAAAACATCGTCAGAAGCTACGGTGCCAATTCCGTATATACTACATTTGATACAGTTATATGTTAAATAGCCTGGGCTACCGAGGACAAAAAGATAACAAAAAGATCTTAGAAATGACACTTCCATACAATATATGATATAAAATTCTATTATATCATGCACAAACTGTAAAAAATAACCCTTTTTCTCTACTCTGCTGAATTTATGTCATGCCCTTTGAATTTCGAACTGCCAATTATAAGATTGCAGGTTTTCATGTTTAAATGTTGAATTCTGCTTAAGTCAGTGCTAGGGGGTGTGGACAGTACCATGCATTTCCCAGTTCCGTCCATGAACGAGCTCAATCTAACCAGGCTCAATCTAACCGAGCCTGCAACATTTTCAATTTTGTGTTTTATATGCATTCTTCAATTTTGTTGTTTTTATGCATTCTTAAAAGGTTCTGTTTTTTTTTTCTTCTATTTCTTTGATCTGTAATTATAATAATGATTATCATTGCATGCACTGTATACTGCCTAAAAAGTGTAGCCTTACCTTGCCCTATATTGGTTGTTATCACTCAAAACTATATATATCAAAATTCGCATTTAGTTGTAAAGCAGGTGCATCTAATAGTATGTTTTGCTTAACAAAATTACAAGAAGTGACTAAAATATCAGGCTATGAAGTGAAAACAAATTGAAACATGAACAAAAACATGAAACATGTCAATCTGATTATGTGTACATCATGAAAACATCAAGCTCTTTTCTACATATTTCGCAAAAACAAATATTCAGACCATTTGCCTATGCCAAATATGAATATTTTTTTTCAAAATAATTCTCCATGCAGAGTACAAATTTACAAATGAGAAACAGATAACACACCTTTCACATATTGCAGCAGTCAAACTCTTAAAAATATAATATTTATTTTACTATTAATATAATATAATATAATATAATATGAAAATGCTAAAATTAAATTAAGTTAGAATAACAAATATCCATCACGCCCAAACCTTCTATGTTTTAACACTAATAACAGTTAATTGTCAGTTAACTTAATTACTAATTGTTTATCATCCAGAATTTATAAAGTTGTAAATGTTGGGTTTTTTTTATTTGTCACACATAATATACACATAAAACTCCTCTTATTCTATCATTTATGTATTATACAATATATGAGAACCTTGAACGCTGTCTCTATATATTAAAATAATTTTTCTTACTTTTCAAAAGGATAGTTTGAAAATATTGCCATAATTATATGTCTATTTGAATCACATGGTGTAATGTTAAATAATGTTAAAAGAACAACAAAAAACATTAAATCTTTCTAAAGACATAAATATGCAACAGTTTAGAAACAAATAAACAAACAAAAAACATACCTATCAAAATAACAGTACATACCTAAAATAAGATTGACCAGCTTTAATTAAGTGAACAATAGCAAAACAGCTGACTTACATTTATTTACATTATTATATTACGTAAAATACATATAAACAGTAAAGTTGTAACAGAGTTTATATAAATTTTATAAGTACATAGCAATTTTAATAATAATATTTATTATCTAATAAAAGCTTTTTCACTAATATTTTGTTTATATGTGTATATGAATATCATTTTCAAATCTACCAGGAAAAAGAAATAATATAACACATCACTGTTTATACAATAATGAAGACTGAATTTTCTAATTACCGAGTACCTTAGCTTAGCGAGTTCGAGTCAGGTTTTATGACCCACAGGTACATACATGTATGTATCTTATCTAGTAAATCACACTAAATACTTGAACTAAGTTAGTAAAAGATTATTGAATGTTTCCAATAAGTAATGAGGTTTAAAACTTATTATTTTGCTTCTATACTAAATTAGATTAAGATTTATGAATGTTTTAAAGAAGTAACCAGGCTCTGAAGGTTAAAAAACTTTATTACTTCCCTTCAACAAGATCACATTTTATCAAATAATTTGCCTATGATATAATCTTGTATTATTTTAAATTTTGTAACAAGTTTTTCATGTCCAGTCTACCGGCCTCTAAGCCATGCACCTCTGATCTTATCATAATCAGAAACTGTGAAATACCAAACCCCATCAACAGAATTAATACTAATTTGAAGAATGTAACAAAATAATCTACGGGATATGGAATATGTATCACAGATATGACGTAGGCTAGAGCCAGGCATAGTATGGTGAAGGCGATGAAGAACCGTCGGTTTGTTCTCGTCGTTTGAAGACCGGAATCAATGATGTTAATGGATTTCTGTAGTATTCCGGACAGGGTTTCTTTATCTGGTTGTTCTATGGGAACTATAAATAGAAATTTGTTTATGATAAAACATAAAAACATAATGTAACTGGGGAAAAATGGACAAAGCAAAAAAGTTAAAACTTCACTGAAATATTTGATACATAGATTAAACAGAAAGCCCTCATCAAGGTTTGAAATATTTTATTTTATCTTTTTATTTATTTTTTTTTTTTTGGGGGGGGGGGGGACTTGACTGTTACAAAATGTCATGCATATACATATAATTCAAATTTAATATCATTTTTTTACCACTGAAACTGAGATTTCATTCTTAAATGTAACCACAAAACCATATAATACATGTAAAGATTACTTTGTAAAAATGGCGGTATAGCCAAGTGGTTGAGGTGTCAGAGGAGCAATCAAATTAGCCACATGGTTCAAACCTTGTCAGGACTAAGTTATTGTTTCCTTCAGTAACAAACTGTACACTCCTTGTTCAATACTGGTTTGTTTTGTACTGGCCTAGAGGTTATAAAACTTTTATTGGAGTGAGTTTTGTCTCCAATCTTAGGATTTTCATTGGTCAATATACATTCTATGCTGGTCTTTGACCAATAAAACACCCGAGATCTGAGTTTTTGTCTCATTAAATCTTTTTTATAACCTTTGGCACAGGTTTCAACTGATTCAAACGTGTTTATAAGCTCTTATAGCTTCCTAGTATTACATAACTGAACTTATATAAATACTGTATAAACTAAGATTGCCTTACCTTTTTTATCTTTTTTCTCTACAGATAATGTTGCTTCAACACCTTCATGATCAGAGTAGCTGAAAGGTTTTCCTGGAACTTTACCCATTGCCAACGAACAGTCCTCGACTACCACACTTACACCTATAACATTTTAAATTACACCTGTAACATTTTAAATAATCTATTTGTACATCAAATAATTTCCATACTCATTTCTTTCTAACATTGTTGTTGCATCAATACTGTAAATTTATGTCAAGTAAACTGGTGAAGAAAGTTCATAATTTCAGGTAAAAGCAGAAATCTTAGTAGAAACTCAGCCATTCATAAAAATAACTGTGTAGATCCCCTTACAGGAAAGAGTTCAGAATTACTATTTGATTGAACTGTTATCAGAACAGAACAGATTAACCTTCAATCTGCTAATTTTTAATAAAGCAAGCTATTCCAGCATTAAAATTCAAAACTACCAAAGAAGCATCTGCAACCATGTGGTTAAGGTTGTTGAAGTCAAATTACTTGCCCCTATCCACTGCGAGTCTGGAATCTGCCAGAGACAGATTTCAGCTCTTTCATGTTAGGATGCTATCCGGCTAGATTTTAGAATGTTGGTGGCTATACTCGGGAGCAGACTTGTGCATGAAATAATGCAGAGAAGGGGCACCCGAGGTCTTACTCCATCAGTAAAACTTGAAAGTAGCCATATGACCATTAAAGTGTTAGTGTGATTTAGGTCTTTATTTTGTTTGTTAAAGATTTTGATAGAGAAAGCCTAGACTCTGGTCAAACTGCAAGTCTCTGCATTTTGGCTTGGCTTTACAATTTTTAGCAGAAAGATTTCTTTTTTTTTCTGTAAGAATTCATTGAGTAAACTGTTACAATAAAATTATACCTTCTCCTTCCTTGTACAGAATATAGTCTATCCTCTTGCTGTTGGCAGATTTGTCTCCACAGTAACTGTTACCTGGACAGTCACATGTGTTACCTTCCTTATCTTCTGTCCTCGTACTTTGCTGGAATGAATAAGTAACATTTTAAAAAACTGTTTATTTAGTGTGTACAGATAATGTTCAGGTTGTCTGGCAATTTTTTTTTGTTCTTATTTTTGCTTGTTTTGTTTTGGTTTTATGTCGTAACACAGTATAATATGTCATATGGCGACTTTGTCTGGCAACTTTCAAAGTTGGGAAGATAAATCATATACATAAATTATATGTAAACTTAAATTTGCAAAGCCTTAAATATAACACCTGCAATGGAACAGAATTGTTTTGTTTTTGTTTTTTAATGGAACAATCATATCAATCATAAATAAAACATTTATTGTCCCTCTTTTTCATTATTTCAATCACAAGTGGGCACCTGTGTAAACAAACCAACCAACAGTCTAACTTTCTCACATGAAAAATTCAATGTCCTGGACAGGTTTCTAACTATCAGAGGTGTTGTGCAAGTGATTTGAAGCCCACCACCTTACAAACTAAGCTAAAGTGTCCTCTCAATAATCTAAAATGATTGGTTTGTAACAGAACTAATTTTCACAGACCCACAAATAACTAATAACTAAAGAAAATTACAAAAAAAAATATCAAATCACAAAATTTACCTTTTCTAACCATGCATCCTTCAGACTTCCGTTACAACAAATCATATTATATCCTAAATCAACAGGTTCAAAGTTCAAGTCTCCACAAAGTAAGGACACATCTGCCATGTTACATGTATAGTTAATAAACTGGCTAGTACTGAACGATTGACAAACTCTGTGAGCCAGATACTCATCATTCTCTCTGTTATATTCTGCATGAATCTGGAAAACATTTAGTTAAATCATGCCTAGCTATACAATATTATTTTTTATTAATTTGGAAAATATTTATTAACATCATACCTATCTATACAATTTATTCTGCATGAATCTGAAAATCATTTACTAAATGTTTTCCAGATTAACACAGAATTCAGTTACCTCGTACTTTAAAGCTGTACAATATATTCTGCATGAATCTGGAAAACATTTAGTTACATCATACCTAGCTATACAGCAATCAAATATATCATTCATATTGCAGTCACTGAATTTATACAATGAAATGTTTAATAAGTTTGTTTTTTTATCTTCACTAATAACTTGAATAACTTGGTTCCTGGACTAACAAGCACAAGTGTCATATACATGTACATATATATGGTAATTAACACAGTTATTGATCTACAAATACATGTCTCAAGTTGCAAGAGAATACCTTTACTAGTGGAGATAGCTTTACTGAGACACCCAGCTGTATACAAACCCATAACAAACTTTTATGCCAATGCAAACACACGATGTATGTTAGATTAGAATAGGCTAACTACGTGTACTTTTTTAAAAAGTCGAGCTAAAAAAGACTGCTAGTGTTTTTACATGGAAAAATTTAAGTCCTAAGAAAAACTGACGGTCAAATGTCACACAATAGATTTTACTTACATGTGTAACATACAAATGTACAATGGTCCCGGAAATGTTTATCTTGGCCAATCCGAGACCCTTTCCACCGAACCAGTCACCATGCTGTATCTTATGACAGTAACCGTTAGGATCGAACCTGTGGTATAATGTTTCCTGGATAGGATGCTTCGAGAACAGGCACAAACCACTGCCTATACTTCCGCTAGAAGTAAAACGTACAGTACATTGAAATTTACTGTTAGTCAGTCATTACTAGCACATAACAAGTAAATTATTAATTGAAGCTGGAATCAATTTTCTCTTTTTAAAGTTAAGATGCATTTTTTCAAGTTAATTTTTTTTTTAATTTTGGCTTATCTAGTACTAATAAACTTTAACCTGCTTAGTGTTTTAAATTATTTTTATAAACAGTTGATTTACTAGACTGATCCACAGTTTGTCGATTTACCAAAGTAAATGTGTTACCATAAATTTAAAATACTGCAATCCTATTGGAGAAAAAATAATTTCAAACACTTACTTTTTTTAAAGCTGTTACCAGGAGAAGTGCATTTTTTACAAGGCAACAAGAGCTGTCGGTAGGACAGCAACGCTCGACTATTCTAAGTGCTTGATAGTAAAAAAATGCTTGATACAGTTACCTCCTCCTGTTTACAGGTTGGGGTAATGATGGTGAACAAGTGTGCAAAGTTTCAAAGCCATATGTCAATGGACTTTGAAAATATTTTAACTATTACAAAAACTTTAACGTAAATTCTAAGTCGAACTAGAAATGTGTCCATAGGACACGGATGCCCCCACACTCCACTGTTCTGTCAATCTTATGACTCTAGGTCAAATATTTTTTGGACTACATGTGCCACAAGTTGAAAACTAAAAATCAACAAAGGGCCATAATTCTGTTAAATTTGGTCGCAGCAAAAATTCCTACCTTTACTACCATCTACACATAAAGGTTGTTCATCCTTGGAAGTTTAAGCAAAATCTGCCATCCTGTTTAAGAGGAGTTGCATTCACAAAATTTCTACATAGTATATAGTGAAAAAATCAACAAAGGGCCATAATTCTATAAAATTTGGTCGCAGCGAAAATTCCTTCCTTTACTCCCATCTTCACCTTAAGGTTGTTCATCCCTGTAAGTTTAAGCAAAATCTGCCATGCGGTTTAAGAGGAGTTGCGTTCACAAAATTTCTACATAGTATATAGTTAAAAAATCAACAAAGGGCCATAATTCTGTAAAATTTGGTCGCAGCAAAAATTCCTTCCTTTACTACCATCTACACATGAAGGTTGTTCATCCCTGTAAGTTTAAGCAAAATCTGCCATGCGGTTTAAGAGGAGTTGCGTTCACAAAATTTCTACATAGTATATAGTGAAAAAATCAACAAAGGGCCATAATTCTGTTAAATTTGGTCGCAGCAAAAATTCCTTCCTTTACTACCATCTACACATTAAGGTTGTTCATCCCTGTAAGTTTAAGCAAAATCTGCCATGCGGTTTTAGAGGAGTTGCGTTCACAAAATTTCTACATAGTATCTAGTGAAAAAATCAACAAAGGGCCATAATTCTCTTAAATTTGGTCGCAGCGAAAATTCCTTCCTTTACTACCATCTACACATTAAGGTTGTTCATCCCTGTAAGTTTAAGCAAAATATGCCATGCGGTTTAAGAGGAGTTGCGTTCACAAGATATCGGGACGTACGGACGGACTGACGGACGGACGGACTGACGGACGGACCAACATTTTGGGTTTAAGAGTCTATGGATAATGTGACTTCATTCAATTAGGTTTTATGTGTCTTCAAAAAGTTTTCTAACATTTCAGTTTTATGTGTTGACTTATGTCCGTATTTAAAGAGTCTAAATAAAAGTATTTAATCTCTTTATAGAACATACATGTTTAACAAGAACTGTAAATAAGAGTTTGATGGTCTAGTTGGTAGAAAACTTAACAAGAGACAAACAATTCCTTTTGTTTGTCTGGATTACATGCATTTCTCTACACATTTTTGTTCATATCTCAGTACTAGGTCCATCTTAATGGCTTTCTTGGGACAACTAAGCAGTCATTACTAATTTCTCAACAGGTAACCATAATCTGTCAGTAAATGGCCTTAGTGAAATTCAGTTATGGCAACAGACATGTATTATGTTGATATTTCATCACGATTTCTGCATGTTATACAAGTTATTTGAATAGGTAAATTTTTAAGAAATTTTACATGGTTATAAATACTATGAAGGGTTAATGATGCACAATGTCACATAATGAAACAAAACAAAACAGAGTGCCTCCTTTATAACTTTATTCATAAGATGGAGAAAAATAACTGTTGATAAACAAAACAACATTTGCAATGAAAAATAAATGTTTTTAGGTAGCCTATATTTTTTCTAACAAGTCCTTAACAGGCTAAAGAAATAAAGAACACTAGATGAAAATGGCTTCAGATCAATGAATAAACAAGGGTAAACAAAAAAATCTGAGGAACAAGGTTGAATTATGGTTACAAAATTCAGATTTACAATGTCAATGTACCATGCACACATTCCATGGTAATACTCTCTCTCCCATTATAATAACTCTATGCTTTTCCTAAATTAATAGGCTAACAGAAGTGTACTATCTTATTTAACCAGTCATTTAAAAAAAGAAACACTGTGTTAAGCTGACTGACCTATATGTAATTTCCATGAAAATCCAACAATAAGTATTTAAGATTAGGACAAATTCTTATGGCAATATGAACAATGTTTAATTAAACTCAGTGGTTTTACTTATGGTTTATATTGCTGATCTTCTTGATAATTAGGTGATTTGCCCTTCTCCAAATCTCACCACCCTTTTCCTGACTCATTTTTTTTGCTTTTAAACAAGCAGGTGCGCGAGGAGTTATTCCACTGTCAAGGTAGGTTTTAAAATAAGTCCTTAACTCTTCAACTTCAGTATCAGTCCATCTCTGACGAGCTGTCATCTTTTTCCTTTTCTTTTTTTCTGGTGCATGTACTTTATCTTCTTCTTCATCTGAGGAAATAGCACTGAAGTTTCTTTTTCCTGACTGTTTGTCTTGAGTACAGTCAGAGTCTTCATGTATACTGTAAACAGTTGATACAAGAATCTTTAAAAATTACATCATATTGATCTAGTCAATGTTACATCAATTTTGGTACATATTTACCCTTACTTAACATCCTTCTAATCAAATAAGCCACTATGTATTGTTGAAATGACAGCATGTCGAGTTGTATTATTGATTTCATGAAGCAATGCCACAAAATGCACTTGGCCTGATTTTTATGCAGACTAGTTAGTTATGTTGTGTCCTTAATAATCTATTTTGTTAAAGATACAGTCCTCAGAAATAGTTAATTGAGAAAAAAAACCATAAGAGAAGCTGCAAGTCAAGCAACATCAAAGTCATCTAGTAATCACCCAGTATCATCAAGCATTTCGAGGTGTAAAATACATTTACCAATTTACTTCTTGACAGCACAACATAATATACTTACCCATCAACAGAGTCTAAAGTCTCATCAACTCTTCTTCCTTCCTGCTGCTCATCTGCCCCATACACAATATCTGAGACATAAATACATGCTTGTATTATTCTTAAATTAGTGGCAATATGTCAAAATATTAAATAATACCCTGCAGATAAATCCAACCAACTGTAACTTAATCTGCAATTAATATGAACATGCTACGAAATTAATATACTAGAATAAAAAAATTTAATGTCAATTCCAAGGACTGCATTATGTGCACTGTTCACTGTCAATATTATAAAAAGAATTAACTAGTTATAAAATGTGATTTCTGAATCAGCACTGAGATACAAACGACCTTAGACTTAATGTCAGAAATATTGAGCTAAGCTGGCAAGCAAATATACCCATTACCAAGAAAATTTATATATAAAAGACAGCTGTACCTGTCAAATCAATATCCTCTAATGACTGCCCCTTGAACTGCCCGGTTAAATTCAAGTCTTGCACCATCATTAGTTTGGTAACATAGACTCTCTCAATCAAACCAGACATTTGCCTGTATGCTTCTCTGTGGACAGGTTTTGTATGGCCAAGGTGACGACACAGCCAGTCCATCTGGTACTTATCAAGATTCATCAGCTGGAAGAAATTGGATTGCAAACTTATAAATAGGGGTCATGACAAAAACTGCTTCAAACATTAACCCCTTAACAAAGATTAAGAGTTGATGCACATGGCCATGTTTTGAGCTCAATGATCATTTAAACAGTATAAACATTCTGACAAAGTTTCATAAGAATGAAAATGTCATAGACCTCAACAGACTGAAGGTTTATGATGCTGCCAAGACAATTTCTTCTTCATTTTAGCAATGTCATATTTCTCAATTTGCGGCTTCTAATGAGCTCTACATTTTTCCATATAGGTATCAATTCATTTAACTGCTGAAACAAACCTGTGACAAGGTAGCAGTATATTTTCTCATGGCCACACTTGTTATTCGCTGGGGCGATTTCAGCTGGCACGAATCGCATGCAATCTTCAAGCTGTCATATGCTCTAATGTACTTGAGAGCTGAAAGGAAATGTACCCATTAAGTGTATTACGCAGAACATCGTAAAAGATTTTATAAAAAGCATAAAAATAAAAAAAAATCATAAAAAATAGGATACTTTGACAAAGATACACAGCATATAAATATTGTGTGATAAAGAATTACAACAGGTGAAAGAGTCCCAAATATTTACATTACATGTACAGGCAAGGTCAATATTACAACTTTGTTTACATATTTGCAACAGAAATTGTAGTGAAATTAAATGTTCCAGAATGTATTAATATGCAAACAAATGGTAAAAACATTCAATTATTTTAGTTAGTTCGATATTCACAACTTTTTCAAGTGTTATTAACAGAAATATAAACATCGACAATTTATGCTTTTTTATCTGAAACCTTGGTATTAGTTGCATACTGATGACATGTATACAACTTCAGCTATAATAGATCATTTCTTTAACAGATGACAATCAACTTTGAAAATTATGAGCACTAATATAACAAGAGCTGTCTGTATGACAGCACGCTCGACTATTCTAAGTGCTTGATAGTAAAAGAGCATTGGTAATGTTAAATTTTTTAAGTTCACAAAAGGGCTAATTTTTTTTTATAAATTCATGTTATAGGCCTTAGAGAGAGTCTAATTATACAGTATTGGCTTGAATATTCGGAAGGTAATGTCACAAGGGTGTTTTATTGAGTATAATAATACTAATTAACTATGAATACATAAATTTGACAGAAAAGGTACAAAGGCTTGTTATTAAGATGTTTTATCAAGTAAATCACTGCTTTATTATTATGAATGCATAAAATTGTCCCAAAAAAGGCACAAACCCTTCAGTAGTTATTGAGATAACAGCTTACAAGCAAAACTTTACCATGAATTTCTAAGTTGAAAAAGTAGAGAAAAAGCAGCCTAAATGCAAGATAGAATTATGGATCTTTGTTAGTGACCTACAATTATGACCCTTAATGCATATGTGAAGTTTTAAATAAATATCTTTAATAGTTATTGAGAAATGTAAAACTTGCATGTAAACATTAACCAAGAGACTAAGTAGAAAAGGGGATATGAATCAGCCTTACTGCAAGATAGAGTTATGGAACTTGGTCAGTGACATACAATTATGACCCTCCAATTATGACCCGAAGTGCATAAGTAAATATCTTTGAAGACCTTCAACCTTTAACCAAAATTTCTAAGTTTCAAAGGGGCAAATAATTCTGCAAATATTGCAGGCAGAGTTATGCAATTTTGCAAACTGATGTACATTGTTACTATAAAAAAGTAATTTTAAATTTCAATTGAATATCTCAAGCAGTAATTGAGATATTTGACTTTACAAAAAAACTTTAACCAAAATTTCTAAGTTCCAAAGGGGCATTATTCTGTCAATATTGTAGGCAGAGTTATCCAACTTGTCAATCTGATGTACCTCGTTATTATAAATAAGTATTGTAAATTTCAATTGAATATCTCAAGCAATAAGTGAGATATTTGACTTTACAAAAAACTTTAACCAAAATTTCTAAGTTAAAAAGGGGCATAATGCTGTCATTATTGTACGCAGAGTTATCCAACTTGTCAATCTGATGTACCTTGTTACTATAAATAAGTATTGTAAGTTTCAATTGAATATCTCAAGCAATAAGTGAGATATTTGACTTTACAAAAAACTTTAACCAAAATTTCTAAGTTAAAAAGGGGCATAATTCTGTCATTATTGTAGGCAGAGTTATCCAACTTGTCAATCTGATGTACCTTGTTACTATAAATAAGTATTGTAAGTTTCAATTGAATATCTCAAGTAATAAATGAGATATTTGACTTTACAGAAAACTTTAACCAACGCAGACGCCGACGCGGACGCAGACGCCGGGGCGACTACAATAGCTCTCATATTCTTCGAATAGTCGAGCTAAAAATGGTTGTAAGTATTTTAAGAAGACATGTATTTGATCATTATGTCTTATAAAACTTTATTTTTCAATTGCTCACCAGTATTTGGAAACAAGTACTTGTTGCTTTCACTTATTCCAGCTGCTTTTCTGGTCATCTTCGATGCAATGAAGTCTAATGGACCCTTCACATCTTGGGGTACAATAACAGGTACAGGTCTTCCACCCTAAAAAGTAAGGTTTACTTGTAGACAGATTTTATAAGACTACTTATGGACAGGTTTTAAGAGACTAATTAATGACAAGTTTAAGAGACTAATTTAAAGAAACTAATAAATTATGGACAGGTTTTTAGATACTAATTATGGACAGGTTTTAAGAGACTAATTATGGACAGGTTTTAAGAGACTAATTATGGACAGGCTTAAAGAGACTAATTATTGATAGGTTTAAGAGACTAATTATGGACAGGTTTTAAGAGACTAATTATGGACAGGCTTAAAGAGACTAATTATGGACAGGTTTAAGAGACTAATTATGGACAGGTTTAAAGAGACTAATTATGGACAGGTTTAAGAGACTACTTATGGACAGGTTTAAGAGACTAATTATGGACAGGTTTTAAGAAACTAATTAATTATGGATAGGGTTTAAGATACTAATTATGGACATGTTTTTAAGAGACTAATTTTGGACAGGTTTTAAGAGACTAATTCAGGACATGTTTTATGAGACTTAATTATGGACAGGTTTAAGAGACTAATTATGGACAGGTTTTAGGAGACTAATTCAGGACAGGTTTTAAGAGACTAATTATGGACAAGTTTAAGAGACTTATAGACAGGTCTTAAGAGACTAATTATGAACAGTTATACTAGACTTTATATATTCCTAGTTGTCGTTTTGTCCAAGTCTTTAGACGGTCCATCCATTTATAACAAAGTTATAGTGAATTATAGTTTAATTCAATAATTTGACCTTGATGGTCAAGGTCATATATAGGCCATGGTCAAACTTGGAGAAAGAAAAATGTCGATTTTGCCTTAAGTGTTTTTTTTTTGTCCAAGTATCAATCAAATCTGTCCATTATTAACAAAGTTATCACCATTTTAGCTAAATTCAAGGTCATATAAAGGTAAAGGTCAAATTCAGTTTGTTCTTCTAGGTCTTGACACAAGCATTGTGAAGTCTGTAGACAATCCATCTATAAATAACAATGTTATAGAAAACTATAGCAAAAATCAAGCAAAATACAATAATTTGAAGACCTTGAAGTTCAAGGTCACTTATGAGCCCGGGATTTGACCTTGAAGGGCATTGTTTTTGTCTACTTATGCAGCTGTATTAATGTTCAGTTGAGTGGAGATTTTTGGCCATTTAGGTAATAGGCCAATTAATTTTCATCAGTAATTCACTTGGATCACAAGATCTAAAAGCTCATCACCAGAATTTCTCAGGAAAGCAAATAATATTTAAAGATATGAAAATTTACCTTTCCTCGAACTGTCATCAACTCTTGAGACTTTAGCAAGTATGTCTCCACTTTTGTTAGATCAGCTGCCACAGATTCGTCAATGTCAGACAGGTCTTTTCTTCTGGCTGCATAACTCTGAAGACTGAGATGTGATAGAAAATATATTATTTCAAGCTACTGAAACACTTCAAGTTGATATAAGGTGACAATTGTTGGATGTTAACGTATCCTTTTATTTAATCTTTTGCAAAAAAAATATTATTTTAAGTTCACCTATTAGAAAAAAGGAAAGCTATCTGAACACAAATTTTTAAGCTTACTATATGTAATAAATGTACTTGCTTATTGAATCACTTACCTAATTACTTCAAGTTCTCCTGAACGCCTTTTGTTATACATCATCAAGCGTGTTTGACACAGAGCATTAATTTTCATGTAATTGTCTGGGATCAGTTCCATAGACTCTAATTGTGACACAAGATATTTAGTCAACTTTTCAATGTCATCAGGTGAAGGCAAGTCTTTGCTTTCTATGTACTTTCTCTTCTGCAGGATAGTCCTGGCAATCTTTGTTACTCTTTCACTCCATTCTAAATTCATTAGCTCCAGGAACGATTTACAATCAGAGACTTCTCTGCCTTCTTGGTTTGTTTTCATCAGAAAGGCATACTTCATATTGACCAATCGTTTCAGATCGTACTTCAATTTTATAGCATTACTGGGTGCTTTCAGTTCACTCATGTCATCCATATCTGGCAATGAAACTTGAAGGGAAGCATCTACAATCTTGTCAAAACAACCTGGTTTCAGAAACTCCCAGAGTGCAGTTTCTGTGTCATCATTATTTTGTTCAGTTACATTTCCTTCCTCATACTCCTTCATTTTTCTCAACTCAAGCAACATTTTTGCTACAAGTCGCATATGCTGACTGGCATAGTATTTTCTCTTTTCAACATTGTCAACATTTCGTCTCAACCAACTTTCTCCAAGCATTAGTATGAGTTTGTCATTTATAACAACATGTCGAACAGTATCTCTCTTCATTGCTGGCAAGACTTCTTCTCTCATGACCTTGCTGGTTTTTGAAGATATAAATCCAGCCATGACTTGGGATTTCAAGACACAGTTGCCTACACTCTCTTTTATTTCATCCTCAGAGCTTCCTTTCAAACACTGGTGAATGTGCTTCTTTAAACCATTAAGTTGAAGCCATTTCCTACAATGGGGACAAGGCCCATATTGTTGAACATCCAAGTAGTTGTTCTTTGGTCGACGGGCAATGAGAAACTCACCCTCTTTCATCTCCACTACTTTTTGATTATTTTTATCATCTCCTAGCTTTCTTATTGTACTGAAATCTGGGTTCGTCATTTTCATTATGTTTCGCACAGCATCTATGTTTCTGTGAGTTTTCATGTGTGTGCTTATGTATTGTACAAATCTAGAGCAATAAAAACAACAGTGGTAATTGTTATATATTCTTTCAGTAGTTTTTTTCCGCATCTGTTGACTTTGCTTTCCGGACAATTTCATGTGCTTTCGCATGTAAATTTTTCTTAAATTCACATCTCTGATAATTTTGTCCTCATCTAACCTTTTCAGTTTTAAATCGCTTACATTTTCCAGGGGAACAGTAGCATCATTTCCAATGCCTTGAACATAACAATTACTATCAAGTGAATCTGCTGATTCAGTAACTCTCTTGTACATATTCTTGGCCGTAGCAGTTTTCTTCTGGATGTCTGGAACAGAGCAGCAACCAAGGCAATCTGCTGATTCATTAACATTTTCAAACAAAATCTTGGTTTCAACAAGTTTCTTCAGATACTTTGACATGTCTGGTGCTGGACAAAACTCTTCGTCTGAATCAATGTCTGAAGGCAAGACATAATCTTCATCTTTATCATCATCATAGCTGAAGTCAGACTCTGAAAAAAACCATGAGTAACTGTCAGAACGTATGGATTTCAATATAAGTGACTTTATATTGATGCATTTGAATTTGCATACAGGGCATAACTTAAGACCATCATGACAATAATGATTAAATAATAGTCAGTTTTCTAAAATGATCATATTCATATCCTTCATTGTGTTGTATGTCTGCTAACAAAACACCAAGTTTACAAGTATAATGTTAACAAATCCGAAGCATATACATCTATGATCCCTTTTTAATCATGTCCATCAATATGTGGCTTTTTCATGGCTATAAATATCCCATTAATATGCCATGTATTATTCACAACATGCAAGTTGACATGGCATATTCAGATCTATTCAATCATACTTTTGACTAAAAACACTACTAAAACTTTATTATCAAACATTAACTCACCACCATTATCACTGTCAACATATTTGTTGTTCTGAATTTCCATGTCACCATCATTACCGTCAACAAACGTGTTGTCTTGTATTTCTATGTCATCATCATTGCCATCATTTGAATCATCTGAACAGCTCTCCTCATTCTGCTTGATTTCTATAAGACAATAACAATTGGTGTTAATAAATTGAATATGCATTTTATTCCATGCTTATTTTGAAATCTTGTCCATCATAATGTGGCCAATTTATTGTAGCTTTATGAGACACATTGATTTAGAATAACTTGTAAAATGAAACATAAATTCTATTCATGATCTTGCTATCTTGTCCATCTTCATGTGACTTATTTTAGAGGCCAAAGAAGACACTCAAGATTCAGAATGTATTGTAAACTTAAACACACACTGTATTTCATATCATTTTCAAATATTATTCATTAAATGCACAAATATTGGTATGTGTTTGTTCCATAAAACCTAAACCTTAAAACCCAAACAACAGGCACAATATATTGAAGACAAATTTAAAATTCTCCCTCCCAACTACTAGATTAATAGGCTATTATGAAAGTAAAAGAAGGATAAAAAAATAAGTTTTCAAATTAAAAGACATTAACTCACCACTGTCATTGCTGGTGACATATTTGTCGTGAATTTCTATGTCACTATCATTACTATCGGCAGATTTGTTGATGTAAATTTCCATGTCAACTTTATAGTCATTGACTGATTTGTTGTTCTGAATTTCCATGTCACCATCATTTCTGTCAACAAACGTGTTGTCTTGTATTTCTATGTCATCATCATTGCCGTTGATAAATTTGTTGTGAATTTTAAGGTCACCATCATTGTCATTGACAGATTTGTTGTTCTGAATTTCTATGTCACCATCATTGTCGTTGATAAATTTGTTGTGAATTTTAAGGTCACCATCATTGTCATTGACAAATTTGTTGTTTAGAATTTCTATGTCACCATCATTGCCGTTGATAAATTTGTTGTGAATTTTAAGGTCACCATCATTGTCATTGACAGATTTGTTGTCCTGAATTTCTATGTCACCATCATTACCGTCAACAAACGTGTTGTCTTGTATTTCTATGTCATCATCATTGCCATCATTTGAATCATCTGAACAGCTCTCCTCATTCTGTTTGATTTCTATAAGACAATTACAATTGGTGTTAATAAATTGAATATGCATTTTATTCCATGCTTATTTTGAAATCTTGTCCATCATAATGTGGCCAATTTAGTGTAGCTTTATGAGACACATTGATTTAGAATAACTTGTAAAATGAAACATAAATTCTATTCATGATCTTGCTATCTTGTCCATCTTTATGTGACTTATTTTAGAGGCCAAAGAAGACACTCAAGATTCAGAATGTATTGTAAACTTAAACACACACTGTATTATGTATCACCAAATACTTTTTTTTTGAGACACAATATTTAAGATATAATTTATACTTTTTCACTCAGCAAACAGATTAACATATTTTTTTTATGTAAAAAATGAAAAAATGGGATCAATGTTTGCAAATCAAAAACAGAAACTCACCACAGTTATCATTTTCAACAGATTTGTAACCTTGATGTTGTATGTTACCACTAAAGTTGTTGCTTTGAATTTCCATGTGACAATCATTTATGTCATAATCACCTGAACAACTCTCCACCACAAATGTGTTTGCTGAAACACAACAACACAATAAATGAATTAAATAAAGAAATCTTCAATCCACTTTGAAAACTTTGTCTATCATTATGTGACTTGTCTTAGAAGCCACAGAAGACATATTATTACAGAACGGAATAATTTGTAAAATGAAACCTGCCTTTCATTTCATACTTTCCAGTCTTATCCATCTATATGTGACAAGTTTTTTAAAGGCCATTATAGACACATTAATGCAGATTATGTTATTTATTTAAAATATTGATTGCATTCAATGATCTTCCAATCATGTCCATCAGTTTGTGGCTCTTTTAACAAGGCCAATAACGATGCATCAATATTGAAAAAAATATGTAACTGTCACCAAACTTACATAGACTATAGATTGAAATTGGAGACAAGATTAAATTTGAAATGTTAAAATATACTCACTACAACCATCGTCAGAATTATCTTTTTGTTCACTGTCACAATTATTGTCGTCAACAGACTTGTTATCTTGAAGTTCCTGGCCACCATCATCGCATCCAATAGTTCTGCTGCCTTGCATTTCTATGTCATCAACATTGGTGTCATTTGTATCATCTGAACAGCTCTCCTCACTCTGTTGGTTTGCTAAAGGACAACAACAATTTTGGTGATAACAATTCATGGAATATTATCCCATGCTCATTCTTACTTAGTAATCTTGTCCATCATTATGTTGCCATTTAATTGAGGCCATAGAAGACATATTTCTTTTTTCAGAGTTAATTGTAAATTAAAATATTCCTTGCTTTAATGACTTCCTAATTTTGTGCATCACTATGTGACTTGTTTACTGAGGCCATAAAAGACACATAAATATGGAACATTTTATAAGATGACACCAAAATTGCATTTCATGATCTCCAATCTTGTCCATCATTATGTGGCTAGTATGTTGTGGCAGTAAATATAAAATATATATATACTATATCACAAAACAAATTACAATTTAAGAATGACACAAGATTATAGATTCAATTCACTACAATCTTTTTTGTTAAAATTAATTATTAGACTGCATGCAAATCTTTAATTACGATAAAACAATGTCACAAAAAAAAGATCATGATCAGATCATTCTGATCATTCAAAGTACTGTGGTAAGCAAATTACTTACCATTCAAGACTTCAGCCAAGGCCCAGTCTATGTCCTCTTTAAAAGCTTTTAGAGTTGTTTTTTTCTTCTTTAAAGAGTCTTAAATATATATAAACTAGAAATGTGTCATCATGCCACGGATGCCCCCGCATGCAGCCAAAATTTCAGATGTTATAATATTTAGTTCCAAATTTGTTTGCACAAATTATTGTTTTCATTTAAAGTTCAAAGCCCTTAAAACTTTTCAATGTTAACACAAACCATTTCCATACAATGTTGAAGGCACTGAAATTATTCAGTCTTAACCTTTTGAAAATAGCATATTTCATATTTGTAGCCAAAATAATGGCTACATACATTTCCACAAAAGTATGAGTGCTGAAACTGAAAGTTCAAAATTTTTCCAATTTTCAAGAAAGATAAGTTTGTCCAAAATCATTGAACCACGACCAAATTCAAACTTAAACTGCTTATTCCTAAGATGTATCTATATTATTTTCAAAGTGAAAGGGACATAACTCTGCCAAAAAAATCATCGAACCATGACCAAATTCCAACTTGACCTGCCCATTCCTTTGACATATCCATATTTCAAATTTGAGTTGAATATGTAACACTGCTGGGTAGATAATGAACAGAAACTGTAAATTTCATATTAATTTCAAAGTGAAAGGGGCATTACTCTGCCAAAAATCATTGAACAATGAACAAATTCGAACTGGGCCTGGGCATTCCAAAAACATATCCATATGTCAAATTTGAGTTGAATGTGTTGTACTGTTGAGATAATAAACAGAAACTGAAAATTTCATATTATTTTCAAAGTAAAAGGAGAATAACTCTGCCAAAAATCATCGAACCATGACAAAATTGGAACTTGACCTGTGTTTTCTAATGACATATCCATATGTCAAATTTGAGTTGAAAGTGTTGTACCGTTGTGGAGATAATGAACGGAAACTCAAAATTTCAAATTATTTTCAAAGTAAAAGGGGCATAACTCTGCCAAAAATCATCGAACCATGACCAAATTCGAACTTGACCTGTATTTTCTCATGACATATCCATATGTAAAATTTGAGTTGAATGTGTTGTACCGTTGGGGAGATAATGAACGGAAACTGAAAATTTCATATTATTTTCAAAGTAAAAGGGGCATAACTCTGCCAAAAATCATCGAACCATGACCAAATTCGAACTTGACCTGTATTTTCTAATGACATATCCATATGTCAAATTTGAGTTGAATGTGTTGTACCGTTGTGGAGATAATGAATGGAAACTCAAAATTTCATATTATTTTGAAAGTAAAAGGGGCATAACTCTGCCAAAAATCATCGAACCATGACAAAATTCGAACTTGACCTGTATTTTCTCATGACATATCCATATGTAAAATTTGAGTTGAATGTGTTGTACCGTTGGGGAGATAATGAACGGAAACTGAAAATTTCATATTATTTTCAAAGTAAAAGGGGCATAACTCTGCCAAAAATCATCGAACCATGACAAAATTCGAACTTGACCTGTATTTTCTCATGACATATCCATATGTAAAATTTGAGTTGAATGTGTTGTACCGTTGGGGAGATAATGAACGGAAACTGAAAATTTCATATTATTTTCAAAGTAAAAGGGGCATAACTCTGCCAAAAATCATCGAACCATGACCAAATTCGAACTTGACCTGTATTTTCTCATGACATATCCATATGTCAAATTTGAGTTGAATATGTGCAACCGTTACTAAGATAATGAACGGAAACTGATGATGACGGAATGACAGAATGACGGAATGACGGAAGGACGGAACAGGGTAACACTATATGCCCCGGCCATTACATGGCGGGGGCATAAAAACAGAAGATTACATGATAATCTTGTAAGCTAAACAGTAAGGAGGCAAACTAAATGAGAAGAAAATTGTTCAATGGTAATTCAACTTCAAACCAGAAAGTAACATTTCAAGCCTTAATGTTTATCATGATTCATTACATGAAAGTATTCAGACAACAAAAATCCTTTTTGTCAGAATTTTTTTTTTAATTTATTTTAAAATTTTCATTTTTTATGGTCATATCCTAAGATGAATTTTGAACATTACATTTATAATTATGACTAAAACCATATACATACAGATTCTTAAGTTAACTAAGCCAATTACAGAGATAAATGAAATGACAACCATGTGTTGTGCAAGATATTGCTAAACTATTATGTACAATTATCTTAAGTTTAAGCCCTGTGGCTTCTGAGAGATAATTTTATTCTTTTAAGATCAATAAATTTAACTTTTTGATTTTTTTTAAAGGGGAACACCTAAGGATCCTTCAAGTTTGGTTTCAATTAAGCCTGTGGTGTAAAATGTATTTGCTTTTAAAGCAACACCTTAATGACACATAATGTACATGGCAATAGCAGTAAGCTCACTTTAAACAACCTTTTGCTTTACATGACATCAATAAAAATTAATTAATACAGTAGGCATCTGCATTTTAAAATATCTGTACAGGAATGTATAATTCAGAACATTTTTCATGCATTGAATCAAGCAATTATAACAGTTAACTCGGGGTTGTCAATAGGAGGCTGGATGCCAAAATGACTGCCACGAAACAAGGAAACACTCTTTATTCTATGTTATTAAATATAGGCCTGAGTATTGCCAGACAAAATGGTATTGCGATATATTGCGATATTTTAATAAATACTGCAATATATTGTGACCATATAGAAATCATGGAAATGAAATATTTGAACACTAAATAAGCTATTCCTGTTTTATGTTTGTGTCCCCTTATGTGACTAAGGTCTAACTTGTTTTTAAGTAAAATAAAAAACAAATTAAGTAAAAAAATCCCGTAACAAGACCGGAAATGAGCTAAGTAAACATTTTTTTTTTTGCAAGATTTTTTTCCTTTCTTTCTTTAAATGCTAATATTCAACCATGTTTTAGACATCATTCTAACAATGCAATTGAAATATTGCAATATTTTAAAATCATATTGCAATATTATATTGTCAGAGAATATATTGCGATAACTGATATATTGCGATATATTGCACACCCCTAATTAAATATATAACTTTTAATTCAAAATAAGCCTTCCAAGAAAAATACCTAGTGACAACCCAGGTTTGTAACTATAACAAAAGCTATTTTAGAACTTTCTTACATTTAACTGCAATGAGAACAATCAAAAGTAAAGGTTTGAAACAAAGCAGTAATACAGTATGCGCATCGCGTTAACTTCCCTTTTCCATGCGAACACTGCAACGAAAATTTATTGAGCATGTTCAATCACAGTGTCACGGATACGATCAGATATCTTAGAGGACACTGAAGTGTGCACACAGTGGTTCATGGTGTCCCCACACGATGATTCTCGGTGTTCATTCGATATTTTTTAACAACAACAAATATTTTTCATAATATTTCCACTGTGGTTTCATCAGCTTTGAAGCACAAAAAAGGTTAAGTTATGTTTAGATATTACCTTGTTTTCGCACATTTATTTAATTCATAATACTGTAATTGTTCCAAGCCAAAACAAACGCTGGGAAGCTAAAGAAAATGTGTGAATATCGCGTTTCTCTATTCTCATTTTTGTATGGCAGACTTGTGAAGGCTCAAATAATACAAAACAACAAGTCTTGACTAATGATCTTTTTAATCATGCAGAGATCTGCCAAGAATTTGAAAGAACTGGGCCCTGGGCCCACTTGGTCTGAAAATGATGGGCCATTTTTACCAAAGTATAGGCCTTGGGAAAATAAGTAAACATTGACCAAAATAACTGTTAAAAAGTTTGTAGATACATGTAATTGAATTTCCCCGGTAATAAAACTTAAATCATATTTTATGACAAGTGGTTCACTTATAATTCAGTACTTTACCAATAATTAAAAATTATGCCTACATGGTAACTTTCTAACTAATATTAATTGCAGGCAAAAATGAAAATATTTTTTAATGGCTGCTCAAAAATTTGATATGCAAATTTATTCACATAATTGCTGGTTCTTACTTGTAATGTCTTATATTGTGCATTATCCATTTAATTGTTCCTACTTTGCACAAAATGTCCCTTACCAATGTATATTGACGAATTTTATTGCCCCTTGTATGCCTCTGTGTAGACAGCATACATCAAAGACATTTGCCGACAGACCTTTTGATCATGAAAAAAGTCATGCACAATGTTTCTCTGATTGGTTTGAATCACCCTGTCAAACATTCTGATGACGAAATATACATCTTTTTTTTACACTTCATCAGCCGCAACTTGCGTGAACTTGAGTGACCTTAGGGTTGATCAAGTTGAACACCTGTCAGATTATACTGTAACTTACAGCATTTCTTAAAATAGCAACACTTTTTTTCAGTTACCGATACTCATTTTAAATATTAAGTAGTTGTATAATTTGTTTGTTTGTTTTATTGGATTAAAGTTACGGTTGTAGAAATGAGTATCTGTGTGGGAAAGGGATTATGAGAAGAAATGCGGTAAGTAGATAACATGGACAAAAGCTATAGGGGAATGGATAAACTCAAGAATATGCGTAATTACAGGAGCATGGGTAACATGTTGCTGTTGGTACCAGTTTTGACTGGATGACTAATAAACCAAGCAGACAGTTTTGTTTTCTTATAAGTCTGGCACAGATTTTAGATGCGCCCATGGCCCTTTGCTGCCGATTTTCCTGCGCCATTCTCATTTTTTTAGCGCCAATGGCGCAAAATCGCGTCCTCGGCAGATCTCTGATCATGTAAAATAATTTTTCGAAAATCCCCTAAAACTGGTTAATTCAGCTACCCGAATATGCATGAGAATGCGCGTTTTTGTGTAAATATGTTGCGGACAAACAAAATAGTCTTCAGAATTTGATATAAATGGGTATTAAAATTACCTTTCTGATTTATAAAGATTTAATCCATCAACTTTTGACAGTCTACATAGTTATTAACAATAAAATAAATGAGTTATCCCTCAAGATTGTCTGAATTCCATACTGCTAAAATGCACAATTTTTAAAACACTCGCATAAATTTATATTAATTTAATCAAACTTGTGCCAAGCAAATTATATATGAAAATGTTAAATTGTATGCACAACACAACTGAAAATATAAATTCATGTAGATTCTAATAAATAGACAAGTTGACCTTTTTACAGGTGCCTATAACCGACACTTCAAAAGAATTGTTTAGACGCTGCGACTTTACTCAACCGAAATCAAAGAGGTTGCTAACTTTGACATTCGCCGATCATTTTTGTGAAGAAAAGATTATACATGTCTTTAATAATTGCTCACGTAAACATCAAGTGAAAAGAAGAAAATATTTTCATCGGATTATTATTAGTTCAATTATTTTAGTGCGAGTCAAAATAGTTTGTGGTGTGTATTTGTCTTCGTTTTTTTAATCAATGTTTGTCAAAATCGGATCCATCGGGCAGCATTAAAAATAGGTTTTTTAAATGGATTTTAATTATTTTTTTTTAATTACACTGGAATGGCAGGTGAGTTGATTTTTACAGAAAAAGAACACAGTGAAATCACTGCGAATGAACACCTCAACACATCGTGTCCGTGACCACCATGTTCGAGGCCGCTTATCACCGTGAAAACCCTTTCTTGGGGGTTCAAAATATGGTGAACACGCTTGAGCAAAATCGCGGGGTAGGGTGTGCGTTGGGAAGTTATGCGATGTGCGTACTGTAGCTAACAACTGGTACTATACCAATGCCTATGTTTTGTAATGTTTCAAATGGCCCAGGAAAAGATACCATATGATCCCTCGTAATACTAAAGCTACAAATAAATTACGAATAATATTCACAAGTGTGTTGGAACTGAAACAAAAATACTTCCATGTAAAAAAAATGCTACATGCAGACGGTAACGTTATCAAGGCTCTGACTCCTCATCTTCATATATCAAGTTGAATGTGATATGTGCCATCAGTTAATAATTGTGAAAAGCAAGTTGAAAGAGTAGGTTTAATATATGTGATAGCTTACTAGAAAGATGAATACATAATCATTAATTGAAGAATAATGAAAAAAACTTACAATGCATCATCAGACCTACAGTAGACAAGTGCTTTGTCATCATGCCATTCTTTCACTTTTACTGGCCATTTCATTTTTCTAGGTAACCCAGGTAATCTACACCAGAACAAATGGATATCCATAGTACTGAAAATTAAATGAAAGATATCACTACATTATCATTGATGTTGGTGTCTAGTTAATCTTATTCTAGAGTGTATTCACAGCGAGCATTTCCTTTCAATAACAAAAAATATAGACACTTATCTCTAATCATAATCCAATTAAATCCATGAAATGAGCAATGATGTTTTCACAGCTGCAAGCTTAATTTCTCCAAAATAAAGATATTGGAACCTTTTGATTTCAATTAATTTTTAACTGATAAACATCATGTTAGGTGATTAACACATGTAGTCTTAAGGTGTAAAGGTCATACACACGTCATGGAAAATTACCAGACGCTGGTGTACACAAGGGAAGAAAAAAATCAATAACACAGTTTCATTTACCATTTAAATTTATAAATAAACCATGGATAATTTAATGAATAAGTATTAAGATTGCAAACAATGAACTTATTAAGAAATTACTTAATAACTGATTTAAAAAAAAATCGGATAAATTTACACAGGTAGATATATATATAAACGTATCCATTAGCTGTAGAAATAACACAGGATTTTACATATCTTTGGGCTAAAAAGAAGTGCATAAAAGTAACTAAATGAATGAAATATGATAAGTTTTCGGTAACATTTAATTTGTTTCCAGTAGTGTCTGGTAAATGTTGCTTTCAGTATTCAGTTATACCCTGAATTTGTGTTCAAAGTAGAAAATTTGTAAAAAAAAAAACTCATTAAAAATTTCAATCATCTAAAAATAAAAATCGCTAAATTAAATGTTTACATACAATAAGATTATGAGTAAGAGTCAATCAAATTCACAACAAACATCAGACTAAGTACATAATGCATACCGGTGCATTATTTGTAAGCACGAAGACACGGTGCATTGTTTGTATAAGTACGAAGACAACCGGTACGAAGACAAATTATCAATTGCAAATACACACCTTTTACCTTACTGTAAATCCCGTGACCATGACAGAAACAGATTAGTCCACAAGTTAATCACTAATACCATCTTAACAAATATCAAAATCAGTGTGCAGAGGATTAAAAATAGTAAAATACAAATTAACACTATCAGGTCAGTCAACACGTCCGCCATTTTACAAATGTGTCTACATACCACTAAAATACGCAATGGAGATTTTTTGGCGCAACGGACGCAACATATTACTTTCATGTCTGCAACAACACATCATTAGAGAAAAGACACGTTCTTTATGTATCTTATTTATAAAAATAAAATCGATAGACGTAGATAATAAAGTTATTAAACATATTAAACACATAAGTAATTTGACTAACTCACCTTGCGCACATGGTCAGATGAACTTTCAGCGCATGCGCGATTATCTGGCAGGTGCTCGTATATTGGTTCCCCACTTGTAATTACTATTTTTGTTCCGCTTACAATATTACACGGAACCATCTAGAAGCAAATATACCGTGACGAATAGCGATTAAAGGGAGACAACACTGAAAAAGGACAGTACGGATGTCCGGTTAGACGGACATTTTTTTCCGTCAAATAATGTGTCTTTTTTCTTATACCATTTCTAAAGACACATAGAACCATTTTATACCTATTACAAATTGGGGTTATGTGGCTAGGCACATAAATCCAGAAAGTCACATAAAGCTGTCCTGTACTAGCATGTAGACACATAAACAGGAATTGTAAGAGCGGACGGACGGACGGACGGACAGACGGACAAGTGCAACGCTATATGCTCCCACATTGTGGGGGCATAAAAAGGGGCATAATTCTGTCAAAATGCTTGATAGAGTTACCTCCTCCTGTCTACAGATTGGGGTCATGATGGTGAACAAGTGTGCAAAGTTTCAAAGCCATATGTCAATGGACTTTGAAAATATTTGAACTATTACAAAAACTTTAACGTAAATTCTAAGTCGAAAAAGGGGCATAATTCTGTCAAAATGCTTGATAGAGTTACCTCCTCCTGTCTACAGGTTGGGGTCATCATGGTGAACAAGTGTGCAAAGTTTCAAAGCCATATGTCAATGGACTTTGAAAATATTTGAACTATTACAAAAACTTTAACGTAAATTCTAAGTCGAAAAAGGGGCATAATTCTGTCAAAATGCTTTATAGAGTTACCTCCTCCTGTCTACAGATTGGGGTCATGATGGTGAACAAGTGTGCAAAGTTTCAAAGCCATATGTCAATGGACTTTGAAAATATTTGAACTATTACAAAAACTTTAACATAAGTGGTTACGCCGACGCCGACGCTCGGGTGACTGCAATAGCTCTACTTATTCTTATCGAATAGTCGAGCTAAAAATGGAAAATTTTAAATAAGGCAGATAACTGAAAAGTATGATGGTGACTACCAAATGATTTTTCATCAATTTGTTTCAATCATGATTCTCTTTATCTATGAAACAAGAGCTGTCGGTAGGACAGCAATGCTGGACTATTCTTAGTGCTTGATAGTAAAAAAAAATGCTTGATACAATTACCTCCTCCTGTTTACAGGTTGGGGTAATGATGGTGAACAAGTGTGCAAAGTTTCAAAGCCATATGTCAATGGACTTTGAAAATATTTGAACTATTACAAAAACTTTAACGTAAATTCTAAGTGGAAAAGGGGACATAATTATGTCAAAATGCTTGATAAAGTTACCTCTTCCTGTCTACTGGTTGGGGGAATGATGATGAACAAGTGTGCAAAGTTTCAAAGCCATATGTCAATGGACTTTGAAAATATTTGAACTATGACAAAAACTTTAACGTAAATTCTAAGTCGAAAAAGGGGCATAATTCTGTCAAAATGCTTGATACAGTTACCTCCTCCTGTATACAGGTTGGGGTAATGATGGTGAACAAGTGTGCAAAGTTTCAAAGCCATATGTCAATGGACTTTGAAAATATTTGAACTATTACAAAAACTTTAACGTAAATTCTAAGTCGAAAAAGGGGCATAATTCTGTCAAAATGCTTGATACAGTTACCTCCTCCTATTTACAGGTTGGGGTAATGATGGTGAACAAGTGTGCAAAGTTTCAAAGCCATATGTCAATGGACTTTGAAAATATTTGAACTATTACAAAAACTTTAACGTAAATTCTAAGTCGAAAAAGGGGCATAATTCTGTCAAAATGCCTGATACAGTTACCTCCTCCTGTCTACAGGTTGGGGTAATGCTGGTGAACAAGTGTGCAAAGTTTCAAAGCCATATGTCAATGGACTTTGAAAATATTTGAACTATTACAAAAACTTTAACATAAGTGGTTACGCCGACGCTCGGGTGACTACAATAGCTCTACTTATTCTTATCGAATAGTCGAGCTAAAAAATTAAGAGAATTCTCTGATCCAGTTTAAATTTTCTTTTTTGCAAGAATATTTTTAAATCTAACAGTATTTTAGTTGAGTAGCTGACAGCAGCTGTTCATGGACTTTTATAGATTACAAATGTATGTTTTATCTTATTTAATAAAATAACCTCAAACTTTTTTACTATAATTTATTGTATAGATTAGTTATGAGAATAGTTTTTGTTACTTTTACATCCCCTTAAATGTCACTCATATATACATACTTAAAGATTATACTATTTAATGTGCAGTAATATTTTCAGCTTTTCCCAGTTATTTGAATGGATTATATTTGATTGCTGAATAACAGGCCCTCATATAAAACTTTAAACCCGTAACCTGCTGTAACCTGAACCAAAAGTGACCAACCTTTTCTGCCAGTATTGATCCAGACAAGCTCGGGAATTGACCAGCTGAATTTTTATATTTTGATATTGAATTTCATTTTAACTAGAATAAACTATTCCAAATTTAAAGCAAGGCAGGTTCATAACACAATTTCATCAAGCTAAAGGTTTATAAACAGTTATTAAATATTTACCTGTAGAAATAATGACTATATGGTAAAGTGTTTCCTATATTTCTTTTCAGTATCTCAAAGTCACCTTTGTGCCATACCTGAAAGAATTACCAAAGTTCTAAATGACAATGCTTTAAAAAAAACAAAAAACCAGGGTGTCCGTTTGACCCTTGAAATGACTCTTTGACCCTTCAAATTTCAAAAAGGCCTGATTTGACACTCAGGATTTTAACTGGAGGGTCAAATTTTGTTAAAATCATGGGGATTTGGCATTGTAGTCAGTAAAATGTAGTCAAAATGACCCTCAGGATTTCATGGCTAGTGATAACCCTGAAAAAACATTAGAAACAAAAAGCACAATAACTTTTAAATGTTACCTTTAAAGTGCCAGTTCCCTAATGCAACATCACAGGAAAGCTTAGTAATCTTACAAAGTACATAAGTCATAAAGTGCTTGTTAAAGCATGCAGATGACTATTATGAAATTTCACTGGAACTGTGTTAGGATATACCATACTTGCATATCAAATATGAAAAATGCCAATGAAATCTGTCAAAATTTAATAACTTGTGTAATGACACTCAGACAAAAATAAGAAACAATTTGTCACAGTAACACTTGCCATATAACAATTTGCCATAGAATTATAACAATTCACCACAGTAAATAAGTTATGTGGCGAATCTTTATTGTGGTGAATCATTACATTATCACAGACAACAACATACTATAATACATACACATAAAACCTCAAATACTTTCCTGTATGTTAACAAATAATGCTAAAATACTATCTGAGGGTATGTGCATTATATAAGTATACCTCTTGAAAAGCTACTATGTCATATGATGATCTTCCCACCTCCTCTCCTATAGCCACAAACCTCTCTTTCCTATTCTTACAAACAAATGGTACTGGGACTCCCCTGAAAATATATCAGTACAGTGTTTAACTTTATAAAAATAAGTTTTTTTACTATATCTTTACGTATTATTGTAGGTAAGTGCTTTTTAGTCAGCATTTATGAAATTAAATAATGTGTTTATTTCAACCACAGCTTTAATTTCAATCAAAGACATGATTTCACTACATGTAGATCTAAAATGAATTTTTGTTAAAAAATGCAGACGTCAACCAATCATAATGGCTTTCCATAGACCAATGAAAAGTCAATTTTCATAAGACTCACTTATTGCTAGGTCTTTTAGCTATTAGTATGTGCCTGTACAGCTAGGGACTTCCCAAAAATTAATGTCATAACAAATAAATTAAACATTGAAAATGAATCAATTAATCGCCAGGTAATTGAGGTCTGTTTACCTCAATAACCTGGCGATTATTTGTGCATAAAAAGCATTATCTAGTGCTTTTAAACAGTACTGTCTGGTATGATGATAAAGTTGAAATTAAAAATGACATCAGTAACATTAAAAAAAAATATTGTTATTTCAATTGTATCCGAATTCCAAACATATCCGGACACTACTACACCGATAATACCAGATAACACGTCATAATCAGCTTGACCTTATCAAGACATTGCTGATAAAATGATGCAAAATTAAATGCAATGTATAACTTTCAACTATTTTATATATTTACCAGCAATTTAAAGTCAAAATCTTTATTTTCATAGTTTAAGTTTACTTGTTCTCGCTTCGCGATTGTCTATATCCCGTTCTTTTAAGAATCCCGTACTGAAATGTACGGTATAGTTAAACGGTAAAAAAAGAGAACAAATTAAGGAAATTAGAGTATAGGTGAAACACAGTGAAATATTTTATTTATTTATATTCATTAAAAAATATTTCATTGAAATGTTCTAGTAATTTTTCACCGTATATAACAGATAACCTGTATATATAGAAGGCCTCTTAAATTTCTAAAGAATATTTTCTTTAAATTTTGTATATATATAGTTTTCCCAAGTATCTAAACTTACATCAGCCTTTTTACTTCCCTAATTAGCAATTTTAGCTAAAATTCTTCTCAAACTCAAAAGGCTAAGGCCTCTTATAAATCAAGTGGGAAAATAAGCACCTTTTCAAACAAGGAATCTTAACCCATTACTTCATGAGCATTTTGTGAAAAATGGCTGTTTTCATTGAAAAGTCTCCCGTTACAAGTTCAAATTGCTATAATACTAAAAAACTGCTTCAACACTAATCAAACTTGGCACAAATGTTGACTGGACCATTGCCTTTGCAACAACATGCTCAGGCTTAAATTTTCTGTTACCATGGCAACGAGGGGACATCTCAAAATTGCCAAAAATCACTATTTTGCGTTGATTTTTTCCATCAAAATTGATTTCAAAGTGCTGCAACTTCTCAATGGATTGAGATAGAAGTCAATGCTTTTCAGCGTTGGTTACACGTTACCTTATGATCAATCTGGGGTCATTTACAGCCTCTCACAAGTCCAAAATTTTCTTGGCGATGAGGGGGACTGCCGCCCCCTTCAAACCCCCCAAACAGAAGGGGCACATCCCCCTTCTGGTAACCCCCTGATGTATCTTTTGGTTGGGGGGCCGCGCCGAAAAAGAGGTCACTTATTTTAACAACATTTCTCAAAACAAAAACAAGTTATTTGGGGCCTAAATAAGGCATTTTTTCATCATTTGAGACAACAAAAGGGGGGGGGATGAAAAAGGCGTTAAAAGGCGTGTATATGAAGTAATGGGTTAACAGAAAATGATGAAAATACTTGAAATTACCCTAAATCGCATTTTTTCATGTTTAAACATGGCCTGTCATATAAATTTGAAGAAAAATTCTTGTTTTGTAGATTTTTTTATTTTTTTCATTAACCCATTACTTCATGAGCATTTTGTGAAAAATGGCTGTTTTCATTGAAAAGTCTCCCGTTACAAGTTCAAATTGCTATAATACTAAAAAAACTGCTTCAACACTAATCAAACTTGGCACAAATGTTGACTGGACCATTGCCTTTGCAACAACATGCTCAGGCTTAAATTTTCTGTTACCATGGCAACGAGGGGACATCTCAAAATTGCCAAAAATCACTATTTTGCGTTGATTTTTTCCATCAAAATTGATTTCAAAGTGCTGCAACTTCTCAATGGATTGAGATAGAGTCAAATGCTTTTCAGCGTTGGTTACACGTTACCTTATGATCAATCTGGGGTCATTTACAGCTTCTCACAAGTCCAAAATTTTCTTGGCGATGAGGGGGAGTGCCGCCCCCCTTCAAACCCCCCAAACAGAAGGGGGCACATCCCCCTTCTGGCAACCCCCTGATGTATCTATTGGTTGGGGGGCCGCGCCGAAAAAGAGGTCACTTTTTTTAACAACATTTCTCAAACAAAAACAAGTATTTGGGGCCTAAATAAGGCATTTTTTCATCATTTGAGACAACAAAAGGGGGGAGGGATGAAAAAGGCGTTAAAAGGCGTGTATATGAAGTAATGGGTTAATACATGTAATATAATATATAACTACATAATTATGCTCAAACAAGGGATCCCTGCTCCAAGCTAAAGATGAACAAATAAATGATATAATAAAACAAAGATGCATTAAATTTTATTGCAGCATAATTATGATAGTTACCAAATTTTCATTTGTAAAGATTCAGTTCCCTACAAAACTAAATATACACAAAGTTTAATGAACATGATATGAGTGTAATTCAATATAGTCCATATATATATTTTCAGCTCATGCAAAAATAGCGTGAGGTAATAATATATGATGCAAAGATGTTCGAAATGATGTGTATGATTTTCTTATTAACGTATCTCATATTATGTACAATTAATATATTGATTTTACCATACCATCTATTAAAAAGTTCAATATTATTGAGTCAGCAATTTACGCAAATATCATAAAATCAGTTGCTACGTTATTATGCTATGTATAAGAAAACATAAAATATGTTTAGATGATTTCTTATTCAGTTATAATTAAGTGTTTTACCATCCTGATATATGATGTTAAGATGTTCAAAAAGTATGTGTATGTGTAGAATTAAGCATAACTCATGTTATGTACAATATATATAAAAATGTGTATGTAAGCGAGTATTTTTTAATTTTTTTTTTTTGGGGGGGGGGGGGGTGGGGGTGGGGGGGGGAGTCATTGTTATTGTCAATTACAACTTACAAGATACTGTAAGACAGTGTTATATAAATCACTGAATATAGTACCATTTTAGTAATAAATAGGAGCTTTAATTATTGCGAGAACTTAGCAATATTATGTTAGTAAAATATGATATACGTTAGCTAGTAATTTAGTATTTGAAAACGCATATTGTATATATAAGATTTTCTCTATAATCTTAATATGTTAAAATAATTAATGATTAAAGTTATAATACTGATCAAATGTTGATATTTCATTCATTCATTTGTTTATCCCATGTTGAATGTGTCACTGTTTCATGATGATTAAAACAATTTGTAAAAAGAAAATATTTTACGCAAAACGCGACGTGACATGAAACGAGTGTGAAAAATACCACAATCTATACGGTGACAACTTTTAATAAATCAATGTAATACCGACAAAGTTTTTTTTAAAGCTCTATAGTATTTACATTGTCCAGCTTGATTAGTGATAAATGAAAAGACAATCTTTGTCATTATAACTTTGACAAGTTGATTCCCGTTATGATATTCTTAGCAACGGATCAAAAGTCCACTTCATGTATAGTATAAATACGCGTACAGAACCATTTGTGGACATCAAACGTCCTTCGGATCTAGAGCATTGCATTTCTTTCTCGACCTAAACTTTGTAAAGCACTGTCAAGATGTCAGTTGATCTTGTAAACAGAGATCCAAATGGTCTTAATGACCACATCAAGGTAAGTGTTTTTTCGTAAACATTTCTGTATTTATAACTGTTTTATTCGGAATTATTTTTTAAGTATATTTTCTTATCTTTAAGTGTTGAGTATGCATGTTGCAATCTTTAACCATTATTTAAAAGGATATAAAGCTGCATGCATATTTACTGGATTTTTTTTATAGAATTTTAAAACAGTAAATTTGTTTCCATAATCTTACGGTCAGTTCTTGTAAAAAGTTGTACCATAGAATGTCATTGTTATCAAACATACATTATTATATGTAAACAGAATAAAAACTTCCGGAACAAACTATTATGTTGCTATTTTAAGTAGGGTTTTATAACTGTTTAGCAGTGATATCCTTCATGCGTCTTTCTCTCTAAATTATAAAAACATACGTAATATTATGTCTTACATGTATTTTGGAAGTATTCTTGTTAATCATTCAAATGATAATTTTTGCAGCAGACATAATTATAACTTTATACACTTGTGGATCATATATGAATTAAAAATGAGTCTCAGTTTGAAATATGGTGAACACAATGTATGAATGATTGCATAAATTTTAAACGCTATATAATGTTTAGGTAACATTCATATTAACAGATTATGTAAAATAAAACAAATTCACTGTTAATCTTATTTATCAGGTTTTTTTCAAAGTATAATATACGTACAGTATCTCAATGACAATTATAGCACTTTAAGATAAATAATAACAATTTGCATGTAAATATTATTGAATATTGTTTTAATTTTTAAAGTGGGCTATTTGGAAAATATATATACCATTAGATTGTTATAGATATAAGATGTAACAACGTGCACTTTACTCTTTAAGTTTTAGCATAGTTGTACATACATAATTATACATAATTATGTAGTTCATGTAAATACACAAAATGAACAATTTCTTAAACAAAAGCAACAGTACACACAATACATTTTAATATGCATTATATTGGCCACACTGCAATCTACAATCATATATTTTTTTAATTACAATATAACAAGATATTTGTGGACATGAACACCTGCTTGATTTGCTATTATATATTTGTATTATTCATATTACAGGTCCAGTTTGAAGATGTTCTAGCAGAACCCGAGGGGGCCCACAGTATCGACTGTGTCTGGAAATTATCCTACACCTGCTTCAACCTCTGGCTTGGTCTTTGCTACAAACTCTTGACCCTCTTCTACGGGATCTGTATTGCTGCCGAGTGGGGATGCGAATTTGCCGCCATTGCTTTCTACCATATTTGGTACATCACGCCACTATTGAGAATTTGCGAGATCAACTGTTCTGTGTTTACAAAGGTCACGAAGACATGTTTAAGCTGCTGCATGGAACCGTGCTGTGAAGCTATCGGTGGTCTGTTCGTCCACTTTAAGAAATAAACATTGAATTCGACTACTATATATGAGTATGCAAAATTCAATTATAGTGTTTGCAGTTGCGTTTTCTTGCTCACTACATGATATTATATGAATTTTGATACAATTTCTATGTGACTTAAATAGACATTAAAACAGTGGAATGGTATTGTTTCCAAGGGACAGAGAAATAAAACAACGTTCCGTGCTTCTATTTACGTTCGTGGAACTCTTTATTACATTTTTTACTGAATTTGAAATATCATTTGATAAAACAATTATTACTCATTTACCTATATCTTGATAGATGCATATATATTACGAATATTTTTCTATATTGTTGAGTTTTAATAAAATGCTATGAAAATCATATACTGATAGTTTTTCTTCTCCTTTGTAGCATTGTTAAACGAATTCATAATATATTATACTGGAACTTGACTCATAAGTATGTGACGAAAGACCGGTAGGGGCATTTCAACTTCACGAAATCCTTATTTCATCTTCGTGAATTCACAATTTCAACCTGATGAATTCACGATTTCAACTTCATGAGGCTGAAATCCTGAATTCGTGAACTCCGTATGTTGAAATCGAAATTAAAATTGTGAATTCACGAAGATCAAATCTGAAATTCATGCAGTTGAAATGTCCCCACCGGTCTTTCGTAGTATATGGTATAATTTTTCTTACTCCTAATGCATGTAGTGACTATTTCATACGTCCGATGTAATTTCTCTTGAATCAAATATATTTAGAAGGATACTTTAAGCTTATAGACACTGTGGAATCCGTTCCTGAATCCAATCAGTACTAAGCAATGAGTGTATAGTTCCTTGTTCAAGGAAACAACGTCTTGCCCTTGAAGGGGTATGAACCCACGCGGCCAGCAAATTACTAGTCCGAAGCATTAAGCATTCGGTCATTGTGTTTGTTCGTTAGCTTTATTATTGTCAGGAAATTACCTCCCTTTATTTATTATAGATAGCATTATTATATAGGATAATTTCAAACTGTTTATCATTGTTATTTCTCAGCAATAACTTCATGTAATACATTGAAACTTCAGTGGACGCATCTCTACAAAGCAAGGTTATGCAGGCTATGTTTATGTCCCCTTCTGAATAGTTTTATGCAGTTGTGGCCCTTTATTTATCTTTTTATACAGCAAATAAAGAGAAGATTTGAAATTATTTAACCAGGCTATTTCTCAGCAGATTATCATTTTTATATGTTACCGTTTAAAGAGCTCAATTTATTTATGTAAGATTTTCAAGTTTATTGTTTCTGAGCTTTTTGGACCTTAGCGGAGTTCCTTAAAAGTGAATTGGCTTATAACCGGCACAGTTTTGATAAAAAAAACTATAGAAATGTATCATTTGGATATTCTTATAAAATAGTGTTTGAAAGAAAACAATGTTGATAAAGTTCTAAGTGATTAAGTATGAACATTTTTATGATGAATAATAATATTTTGTTCGAGAGCAATGTATTATCTGCTTAATAAATAAACATGTACAATGTAACTATGTAATATCGGGTTTGCCAACAACTTCCATTTATGAATTATTCGTGGTTTGTTACTAAATACTTTGAATGTAATTATTTATTGTATTACAGACCTTCCATTTTAGACCAATTCACTTTAAACATAATTTTAGGGAAAACATACTAGTAATTATGTGGGAAGTCTGGTACATAACAGAGGTTTCAACTAGTTTAATCGTAGAATAATAATAACAAACGAAGAATAAAAGATTTGTTTGACTGTATAATATCATAAAAATTAACCCTTAGCCTTATGGCTGCAACGGACTTTATTCATGCGACCAGTGTTGACCATGATCAGCCGGCGCATCCGTGCCATCTGAACATGATCTGCATTGTTCGATACTCTTTCCTCAAATATTTTTAACATTATAGCATGATAAATAAGCCGCGTCACGACAAAACCAACATAGTGCTTTGCGACCAGCTGTTCGCTTACCAACTCTATTACAAGTAAAGAAACTGATAGCGAACAGCATGGATCCTGATCAGATTGCGCGGATGCGCAGGCTGGTCTGGATCCATGCTGGTCACAAACGCACTATGTTGGTTTTGTCGTGACGCTGCTCAAATGGTTTGTCCAGACTGAAAGATGAACAAGTGCATTTAAGATATTTCACTTGAAAAGGGTAATTATCACTAATTTCACTTTTCTTTCTCAAATAAACAATAAAATTGGGAACATTTATACTGATAAACATTAATGACGGAAATTTGAAACATTACTTGTTATTATACATGTATAAAGTAAAAGTATAGCATGGGTAAATGTTTTATCGGTAAATGTCTTAAAGTAAATTTCTTAAATTGTAAATGTCTGAGATCAAAATAATATAATTAATATCCTAAGGTAACATTCATCTAACCTAATACACAAAGTTCACTTGCAAAAAAAAGTTAAATATTAAGTTAAAAGTTAAACTTGTTTTATAAACTGTTTTATTATTGAACTACCCCAGAATTTTGAAATCAATTATTTACGGTAAGGTCACGTTGCGACGGACTATTTAATTGTCAAATATTTTCACAATAAAAGCTATATTCCTTATATGAAACGTGTTAAAGATATTCTCTATCACTGAGTCAATATAGCTTAGTTTGTATAGGAATACAATGTTAATTAATTTGGTGAACACTGGAAAATAGAAATAAAAATTTAAAAAAAAAATCAAAATTATTTCAAAGATGTTCTGATAATCTTCTTCTTGCTCTAATTTAGTCAACTATTACACATTTTTGTTATTACTTTTCATAAGTATTAACAGAGTACCGAATTAAAGAAAATACAGACGAGTCGCATGTATTATGACTATTAAACACGTGTTATTGTCTATGCATTATTATTATTGAACTGTTTACATTTCAATCCTTTGCAAGTGACTAGTATTTTCAAACGTCTTACTCCATAGATTTTTTTATCTCGAAATTAATCGTTAGAGTGATCATGACGAAATTTTGGTTCCTGGTCTCGCACACTTCTTTTAAATAATCCTAGAAAACTTGGTTCCCCTCTACAGTATGAAAATAGTTCAAACACAGAACAGCGGTGATAACAGCACTCGCACACAACTCCACGCTCATAGAAGTTCGATCTTTTGACCAAATATGAATTAGCTTCCTTTCTTTTAATTAAAATCCCATGAAGGTCTCTAGCGTGACCTGAAAATAAAATTTAAATTATAATGATAAAGAAGCTGTATATGTACATACTGACTGAAGAATAAGATTATGTCTGTTCACTGTGACACACTAAAAGAGCACCCCGATCAACAATGCCGTAAGACACTCTTTTGATTGACTGCATAAAGTTTCGCCTGTATCAATTCGCTAAGTATGCACGATTTTAATTATACATGTAAATGTATCAACTTTTTTTTTTAACTTTCATTTTGTATTTCACTTCTAAAACCATACGTGGACTATCTTTTATAAATGCACGGGATATTTATTTATAACCATGCTCCACGGTTTGAAACGCTAAGGTATTTAGCGTTTATTCAAATACAAAGGCGGTGAAAATATCATTGCGTTATTTATCAATCATCTATGCAAACTCGTAATGCACATTGACAAGAAGGCACAATCTTTAAACAAGAGGGCCATGGATGCCCTATATCACTCACCTGACTTAAAGAAATTGACAAGGGACAATTTGGGATTGATAGATTTAATTAAATGAGTGATATTAGGCAAATTATCTAGGTCAACTGGTATCAATATTCAAAACTGGTTTGATATTGGACAAGCAAGTCACATTTTAAGTGTATGTCTCAATGTGAAAATAGATCATTGGGTCATAATTAATGTTAACTGTTACCAAATTTCACCAACGTGTTATATTGATTATATAGTCAAAATGTCAAGGCTGAGCAATTCAAGACAATAAAAAAGTATTTTTTTTTATTTTTTTTTTTTACAAAATGTTCTCTTCACATGAAAGAAAAAAACGATGGCAACAAGTGCAGAGGCCAACTTTAACACAATACCCGTGATTTGAAAAAACTGAGGTCCTTTAGATTCAATCCAAATATAGCCTCCTAGGTTTTAGAGGAGAGGAATTGTTAAGTTCTTACAAACTGTATATAAAGAAACCTAATACCCAAACTTTGTGCATGCCAATTTTGACCCAAGGCTATAATTTAACCAAACTTAGAAGAGGTCAACTAGACAATCCATGTCCAAAAAGCTCTAGCATTCTTGATTTCAGAAGAGAAGATAATTTTAAGTTTTAACTATATGTAAATTAAACATGGAAGAGCTATTTAAGCTCTAGTCTTCTCTGTTTCTTTTTGAGTTTTTCGATATAGTTATGTACATAATTATAAAAGACCAATGACCCTAAGACGTAGGGCCGTTTTTTGTTATTCTATATTATTGCCATTTTTTTACCTTCGGGCTATCTTGTGTGAAGATCTTGGTATAGGTCTAATATTTTTCATGACCCATTTCTTTGCAGTTTCAGATAAGTGTTTGCTATATACATATGAGCCGCGTCACGACAAAACCAATATAATGGGTTTGCGACCGCATCCGCGCAGACTGATCAGGATCCATGCTGTTCGCTATCAGTTCTCTAGTTGCTATAGGGTTTGCAAGTTGGTTTTGTCGGGACACGGCTCATATAAGGAAAACCTATGATAATGCTATCCGGATTTTTAAATGGAATTTGTTTTAAACAAAACATGACAGAAGACCACAGAGGGATCATTCCCGCAAAACTTGATCGCAACGTGCTTTAGATGGAGGTGATTTTTTTAAAATAAATGTTTTACGTCATTTAAATAACGACGCTCGACGGTCACAGAGCAATAGCAACAGCTCATCTTAAATACATTGTCGTGGTGCTCAGGTAAGCTAAAGAGCTCAACTTGGGCAAACTTAGTTCAGATATTGTGAGACATTTCTTAGTCAATTTGCGTTATTTCTAAGTAGGAACAGATGAAAATGAAATTTGGCAACCGAAAATTTTAAACAGTTGTGTAAATGAATCGGACAACTTCATTTTGATGTCACAAACCTAGTTCAGGGGCAGTTACTTATCTCTCGAACGTTGACCAGAATTTATGTCAAAATCTGTATCAACGACAGTACCTTGACCTGCCTTTCTGCAAACGTTTACACTTGCAAACCCACTATCATCATATTCTTAATGATATGATAAATATCAAGATACACTTATAAATATTTTTATTTTTAAAATTCTATTTATAGATGACCGAAAAAAAATCCCGCCTTTAAACCGCGTAACAATGTATGCATGAATTTGTCATTCGCCTAAAAACGTAGTCCAAGTATATAATAGGACAATCCAGTTTCTTTTTCTATTTTGCTTGTAATAAGCTAGCTTTCATGACATTTTCTTTCTTCAAAAGTTCAAAGCAACCTTTATTGATATATGTGTAAGAGAACATATATTTATGTTTATTTTACATGACTATTTGTATTGAAAAGTGAATTATTTTCACTTCCGGTTTCGATAAAAACTCTTAAAATGGAGGATAGAGCTTCATTTACCTTCCGCTATGTCTCGTTTCTTTCTAAATCCACCATAACTAGGGTATTCATTATATCCTCCAACACAAAGTAAATCTAAGGTCTCGTCAATTCGGCTGCCACAGATGCCGTGGGGATGAGGCCCAAAACTCTTCGTAAATGGAGAGCATACCCTGTCCCAGTTAGCTAGAACTGCATTGAAGGAGTACATGGTGAAAATTATTGTTAAAATCATCCATTTCTCTATGCGCATCTTTGCAGAGAGCTGAAATTAAATATAAGACGTGAAGTTACGTAGAATAAAGATAATTGGTACGTAGAATAAAGCTATTTGAAGAGTCATCTATTGGAGGTAAAAAGGCATGTTCTTTATTGCATGGTGGTCACTTACAACAGTTATGTTTATAGTATAAATGGCAAAACTGGATAGCAATTTTGTAACAAATTAAGTATTTGATGAAATAAATCATCTATAAAAATACTCTTTTCCTTAATTTCACATGAAACAAAAATTTTTGAAACAAATACTTCTTAAGTGATTTTTAGTTACCTATGTGAAGCGGTAAACAAGTGATAACCGCTTTTAATATTTATATATATTGAAATCTTGCTATCCATGCATAGTTACGAAACAAAAATTCAGTGTTTATTTTTATGTTACAAGTAACGTCATTATACGCTGATAGCCTTGACATTATTTCGATGGTGGACTTAGTACCTGTCAGTACACAAATGCTGATGTATTAAAGTTTCATTTAAATTATTCATCCGGTTGTAATTTTTGGAAAATGACTATAAATAAATGAACAACATGAAAAACGATAATAAAATCATCAAAACACTTGTACAAGTAAACAAAATCAACGAGATTGACACGTTCTGAGAAAAGTAGCATACCTTCAGATTCAAGTTAATTTTCGTGAAAATTTTGAAAATATATTAAAAGAAAACAAAAATTCTGAAGTGAACAAAAAAATCTTAATATTGCTAACGGCACTTACAATCCATTTAAATTACCAAAAAAAGAGGTCAAAATATGTTAAGTGGCGCAATAGAAATATGGTGGTATATACTGTAAAAAAACTATTCTTGAAAAACGAACCAGCGAATGAACTGAACATTTACACACAAATTATTGGTCTAGGAACATAAAACTCGGAAAATAATTTAGTCGCATCTTGTCAAAACACCTCAGTGGAGTCCCTTTAATAACGATTTTGGTTATATTATGTTAATACTGGATCATATAACCTTATAAAGACGTTTGACAGGTTATATGGCCGAGTTATGTTTGCTATATAACCATTTATACTGCGCGATATTACCTCTTAATATAATCTACCTAGTATATAAATAATATATTACACTATAGGCATTAATACCTATTTGCCGCATAGATAACTATATTTTACTTCTTTTGCTCTGTTGGCAATGATCATAGTAATGAGTATTTTGTATGGAAGTCAAATTACTAGTTTGTTTACATTTTGCTACCTTTATAACATATAACTGCACTTTCAGTACTACTTTCTTCAGTTGTTAAACATGTAAGATGCTTTAAATCCATTATTAAAACATTCTTAAACACACAATTAATATTTCTATTAAATAATATGGATTTCTGAGGCATAATGTGCCTTTAACGTAAAGTTCGATCTTTTCATATCCATTGATTTCCCCTCTTTACTATTTAAAGAGGCCAGAGTGTATGCAAATGAGCATAGAGGTAATGTCCAAACTTTCATCTAGCATGCGCACAGCAGATGATACATTTCTTTTTGGTTTGCTATCTTGACCGCTGGCTAAAAAAAACACAATCCCGTTACGAAACCGTGCGAAATAAACTGTTCGATGTCGACATAAACCAAACTAGAAAAATTTGTACTCACCTTCGGGAAAAAACTGAAACGGCGCACCAATGAACGGGCCTTGAAACACCCGAAGCTCTCTGGTCCATGCTAATATCTAACCAGTGCAAAAGTCCGTGTAATTTTATCCAGTATCTGTGTCACAGGCTTTAGAGGCGAGGCTCGTGTCCGGCCTTTTACGTTAGATAATGTAAACCGTTCATGGTAACCGAGGATTTTGTAAGGGTCAAGCTTGTACATGTAAAATGCAATTAAAATATTGTAAAGGTTGAACTTGTTGACCCGCATATTTCTGATTTCTTTTGATAAATATATTTTTCAGCCATTTGTCGCTTCAATTTATTTACTCAAAACCCGCCCACTTCTCAAAATTTTGGTGTTTTACATTAGTCCACATCCTGGTGTTGATTTTAAATTATCTTTACATTAAAGATTTATCGCATTAAGTAATCAAATATGTGTAACTTCTTGATACCATACAACTTTAAAATAAACATCAGACAAGTATTACTGACCATTCGATTATTTACTCTAATTAATATCATGTCATTTTTCTATAAATAGTTCAAAAATGACCACCATGACTTACTTTATAATCTCAAGAGTATATATATTTTGTCTGAATAGAAGTAGGGCAAAATCTAGAAGCAAAATGAGGAAAAGGTTTTGCTTCTGTCAGCAAAAGTTTTAGGCCAGAGAAAAAGTGAAAACAATGATTCCGTTCTATGTAAAATTGAATATATTCAAACGACAAAAGAACACAATGTCTTGAATACGGTGTCCCGTTAGGGCCATCGCGACACACACATAGCTTGAAACAACGAAAACACGAAAATACGACAATTCAAAATAACGGAACCACGATGGTTTAAACCGATAATTTTTTTCCCCCTATTCTTTCCTGTCGTTTTTTTGAGGGGTACTATTAAATCTGCTACAAATACTTTTTTAAGGGGCCACCTTTCGAATAAAGGGTTTCTTTAACTGAACAAAATCGCGCACTTGTATTGTTCAAATCTTTAATCCCAAGATTTGACCCGCGTCCAAAAAAACCAAACATAAGGGGTTCGACAACAGGGATCCAGACCAGCCGCGCCCCGCCAGTCGATCGGGATCCTGCTTTTCGCCATCATTTATTAACTTGTTATAGGGTTTGTAAGCGAACAGCATGGATCCTGATCAGACTGCGCGGATGCTGGATCCATGCTGGTCGCAAACCCATTATGTTGGTTTTGTCGTGACACGGCTCATTTGACTTTTTACATTACATTCCTTATAAACTAATTATTTCATCATGTTCAGTGACCCTTAGTGACCCCTGTGTCGTGAGGAAGCTAAATCAAAGCACTGAAAGCTATCGGGTCGCCGACCTCGTTTTTTAGTTATCTCCCCTTTGAATTTGAAAAGTTTGCTTATATAAAGGGCAGATAATTCACAATCAAGGTTAGCGAGTCCTTTTTTCTTCTTATCTGTTGAAAGATTATTGCATAATCAGGCATCCTGCCCATACACAAATATAATACAACATTATTATTTAAGTATGAAATCAAGGATTATCAATGTCAACATTTAGTTCATGATGCATAATTAGCATGATAAAAATTGGCATTTTCAATAGAATGTAAGAAATATCATATATATATTTTTATGAAATATCTGGTCTAATGTTGTAACGTCAATAACGTTTATCCTTAATAGTATTAAGTTAATACACATATCACATTTTTACATATTACTTTATACACAAAACACATCTTCATTTGGCATATTAACTGCTTACAGCAAAAAGTCACATCATCAACTATTATAGGGTTAACGCACGTTTTTCCGTGTTATAACGTCTGCAGAGTCCCGAGGAACGGTTGGTGCCCGAGCCCGGTAGGGCGAGGGCTCCAACAGTTCCGAGGGACTCTGCAGACTTTATAACACGAAATAAACGTGCGTTGACGCTATTATAGCATAATATTTTAAAACAGATTCGTGATTTCGATTAAATACAAAACATATACATTAAATCCTTGTGCTTGGACGGTATTTATCCAATTCTACATGTTTTACGTATGCGTTTTATTTTTCCGGGGCCAAAATCTTGGGAAATACAAATGTTCAGAACCGAACAAAATTTTGAATTTTAATTAAATTTATTAACTTAAGAAAAAATACACATTAAATTACTCTACCCAAGACAAAACATGACCCTCAGAAATTCCTAGAATTATTTCTGACAGATCAGTGACATCAAAATCGTTTTTTTTTCAAGCACACAAGTTTATAAAAAGAATCAGGCACTAAACATTATTCTTTCAAAGAAATATAAAGAGCATTTATCAATATAAACATCAATAAAAACAACATTTTCTCATATTCATTTTGTGTTATCTTGTTATGTAAGTTATTCGGGTGGTTTGTTTACATTGACAACGGTCCGTTTCTTAGAAAGGGCGACAACTAAGATTAGCAGCGATGTATATACGCCGTATTTCCGTCATAGTTACTTGAATGCTGCTCGCCGTTACTTATGCGATTGATGCCCTCGAATCAATAATTTCAATATAACAAAAGTGCATGGCTCTTTGGCAAACAAGGCCAAATCGTCATTTTTTTGTTTGTTTACTGGACCCTGTATGTATTACGCATAGGTAAAACCGGGCTATAACAAGAGCGCGTGACTATGTTAACACATGGTTTTGGTCCCGTTATAACATGGGCAAAAGAGGGGAAAATAGCCGATTTTATGCTATAATACATAATAATGCCCGGTACTTCATACACATAGCACATCTTTTCGTTAAGCATAAAGTAATGAGTATAGGCAAAGTCATAACACCAATTATGCTTAATACTGTATAACATCTAATCAGCATTTGTGCATCTGTATTAAATGTAAGAAATATAAGAAATACATGTACCTACATTGTCAATAAGCATGACGTCATAACCTCACATGACAAACCCAATTTAAAATCAATGAATCAAAAACTCTGACCGAAAGTCTTTTCTTTTTAAAAAGGAGTAATTTATAAACATGGCCAAGTTTCTTATGACATTTGTAGTGTCACATGACCACAGCCTGTTATATGTACTCAGAAGAAGGATTATCAATAAACGTGTATGGTATGATTTTTACCTAATTTTAGAGTAAAGAGGACATATAAGAACAAAATGAAACTCATCCTCGATAACTGTTTCACAATAACGATAATCAATTTTGGAACATACGGTCACGTTTTGCAAATATACGATAATCCTCATCAATCAAATTCACGACGTAAATTTTTAACCAGAATCATTGTCCCGTGAACTTAGAGATCTAAGAGCTCAGTTTTTGTACAGTGTATAGTTATGGGCAAAGGACCTAAAAGGACCAAATTTTCAGAGCGGCTATCGCAGTATCAGTCATTATAAAATCTTTCACACAAGCAGCAAGACTGTTGCTCTGTATTATTCAAGGATTGATGAATACATTGGCATTCATTGTTTCTAAAAATAAAGACTGACATTAGTTAACATACACCACAATCCACCTAAAATCACATCTGAAATATACCATTATTGGCCATCTTCATGAAAATACACAATTTTACATAATTTGACCGTGAGTACTCTCCCTTTTGGTGTATCATAATGAAATGATATTTCGCTTCTTTGGATGCAACTCTCAATTTGCAATTTTCTAACCTCCATTTGGAGTGTAACAAATACATACAAAACTTCCAAAATGTTTAGTTTTGTGTAAACATCCGAAAATATCAACTATTTTTTAATATTAAATACTTCATAATTATTTTCTTCTAACAAATAAGAAAGAATTATACTGACAGAGAAATATATAAAACATTTTCCAAGCCCTCAAAGTATCATGTCAGTATAATTAATAAATTTCACCGAGTCAATAGCTCCAATTTTCCCTTTCCCCCCAGCTCCATTAAGTAAGTAAGTTAATAACAGGGCGGGAAGACATTGGTACGAAACTACGCCAAAACAACAATTTCCTTGCAGATCACCTCTCTTGTTGCCCTTAATTGGTTCTTATCCGAAGTAACACGGAAAGGGCCACAGAATTGCGGTTTGTACTATTCTTTAACCAACTTACTTTTGCGTTATTGCATCGTCTGACAAAAAAAATCAGTCACTATTGATAATGTACAACGAAATTTTCAATATGGAAGATAACTCTTACTTTTCTTTAAATTTTAATGATGTAACGCCTCAGTACACTTAGAAAACTTGTTAGGGCAACGTTGTAAATAAACTTTTCAATAAATTATTTCTTGATTTTAAAAAGCCGCGCATGTCAATAAGAAGATTCTTTTATTTTGATATTCACTATCCAGCGACTGAATTTGTATGCGTTTCATTTTGACACCATCGCGTATTTAAGACACTGTTCTACATTTATTTGTGTTGATAAATTGAAATTTACGATGCACGACACCTACATTAACATAAAGTTGTACAAAGCCTTTAATTTAAAGTTAAAAAAAGAAAAACCCGAATAGTTTAATACAAGGTATGTTTGTCAGTTATAAATCAAGAAATACTTTTAACTAAAACGCTATGCAAACAATTATATCCATAAATATTGCGCGATTCGTCTGTGTATTAACAGAGCCCAAGAATTTGAGCATTCCAGTATAGAATTACCCGTGATTTATTGGTTATATATAGCAATATTACTGTTAAAATGCTTATATAACCCTTGTCTTATATAGAATTTCACTTACAATCATTATTTATTTAGGATTTAATTTGTTTATCTCAACACGGTATCATGCATGTTGAAAAGAACGAAATGAAAATGGAAAATATATAATAAATACCCCTGACAATAGCGAATAAAACATTATTCAAAAAATGAAAAAAAAAGTTTTTAGTTTTTCTTCTCCATTATACAGCCAGACGATTACCCTTATGTTTTCACGTTCTTTATATCAACGCCGAATCTCTTTGTATTTACCCAGAGTGTAAAACTTCATTTCAATTCAATTTAAAAGGAAAAGCGTAAAATCAATTAAACGCTTGTGATCCTTTTATTAGACACTAAGACCGTTAAAGAAATCTGTATTGTTAAACTGTACTGGTACATGCTTTATGGGAGTCAATGGTTTTAATTTGATTTTTAAAAAAAGTTGTATATATTTAAAACATGTTTCTATACCGACGTCTTAAGTTATCGGAATAAACAGAAATGTAAGTTTTTATGCTCTTTTTAAGTACATTTTTAGATTAATTTAGGTTTATTTTGTGAAATAAAGTGTATAATTAATGACAATTTTTCTTAAATAGGTAGAACTTGTCGTAAATAAATGGTCAACACTTCATACAGTTTGTATAGTTTATATCACTTTTCGTATCAATTATAATAAGATTACGGTCAAAGCGTTTCAAAATGACCATTTTAATCGATGTATTACCATTTGGTATAGTTCCTTGACCGGTTATATGACAAATGCTGTACAAATATTTATTCGCGTTTTGAAATAATATTTTCTTACATTTTCTCAATCCCCACTTGTAATCGTGTATAATTTTTTCTCTCAATATGTCACTTGTTCAAAGGGGTGTTGGAATAATCTTGCTACTTATATATTTGGTAAGATGATGTCGATCGCAGCTCCTTTGGTTATTTCACACTTTTCTGTTTGGTGAATTTTGAATATGGCTTTCCAAAAAAGGTACAATAACAACAAATATCTTTCATTCTAAATTAAGTCCGTCCTTTTAAGCTTAGGGTCTAATGTATATAATGTGATATCTATTTTTGATAACAGTTACGAATTAGTCAGATTCAATAAAGCAAGGCTGCATATAATTATGACATTTATTAAATATTTGACATTATCGAAAATATTATCGAAAATGCTCCCGAGCGATTCCCATACTTTATTTAACGACTGTATATGAGTAAAAAAGTTTACTTTAAATTAAAATTCAAATATTAAGAAAACCATATAAAAATGTTATAATTGATCGTGTATAATGACCATTTTCAGGGCTCTGACATTTACCCAAAAGATGAACGTCATCCAGAAACACGTGACTCGTCCGCCATTGATGGATTCAAGACATGCATCAGATCTTGACTACGACATGTTAGTAACCCACGTGGAGAATACCATTAGCAAAGACAAACAGAGTCAGTACACCGCCATGACACCTCAGGAATTGTTGCTTCGAAGCAATCCAGGCTTGTTTTCAATGGAATCCCTCCCTACTTCCGGTGATCTGACTAATCCACGTGAGATGTACAACATTCTTTCAAATAAAACAAAATCCATTGAAGATCTTGAAGCGAAATTCAAGAAGGAGTTAGTGAAATCTGTGCAGTCAACTGGCTCGTTTCCAAAGTTATCACGTACACTTAGTATGAATGATATTGATAATAGACCTGGAAGAGGATTCGGTCATCGGCAGTTGAATATGTTAGTTCTAAACAGGAATAACACTAGTTTGGCTGTAGGTCTGCGTAAAGTAAAGGAATCTGATGACGAATACGAAAGCGCTGTTAACTTACCAAATATTGAGAGAATGGCAAATACCAAAGGTGCAAATCAAAAATCAAAAGAGCAGTATAAAGGCGACAAAAATGGGCTACCAAATCTTGCTCAAACAAACGGTACCGTTCAAAAGAACTCAGATACACAACAGAATAAAGTTGTTGATCCTAAAACTGACGTAGCACCCACAGAAAAAGCACATGTATCTTTTTCTGACTCTAAGTTAGAAAAGTGGTTTTCTGAAATGCCAAGTGAGGTTTTTGATAAAGCGCAACGAGCTTTAATGGAAGAAAGTGTGCAGGAAAGGTTACACGAATTCAAAAGAAAACGAAGTAGAAAAACAAACTTTCCAAATCAAAGTTTTAATCTTTGTATCGGATCCAAAAATAGGAAAGTGCCTAACACATACTTAGAATTGCGTGTTGATTCTTTCGGAAAGCATTTGATGGAAACGGATGATAAAAAGAATAGATATAGATTGCATCAAAAGTCAATGCATAATTTAAAAATGAGAGAAAGTTCAGAACTAGATCTCCATGAACGTATGCATCGGGAAGAAACATTTCCACGAGTGTCGCAAAATAGACCATCAAAAACATGTTCTAAGAAACAAAAGAACAAATCAGAGACGGAGGTGTTATCATCTAAAACTAAAAAGGACGCAGCTAAAGTGTCGACAGATGGGGGAATTAAAACCCTCTATATCAATGAAAGATTTGATAAAGAAATTGGGCAGGTTGTTGGCCAGAAACATGCAATAAACAATTATGAGGATTACACAGAAAAGCTTATGGCACTAAAAGAGATGCAATATCATGATTTATTGAAGACACTTGCACACTCTCCGCCAAACTCTCAATATGACCCTGACGAAGTGCGCTTTGGTGATATTGATTTTGAACGTGAAAATACTAAAGCCACAATAGTAAATCTCGAACTACGGAAAGAAACACCGAATTCAAGAACCCCGTACCATTTAGAAAAATCTCTTACTGAAGCCAGTAAGACAAACGCTTTGTTTCAAAAAGACACTGGAATCACAGAAGAAGCTATTAAGCAAATGGAAGAGAACATGGAAACGTCTATTCAACAAGAACTTACCCATGGGAAAATAATAACAAAAATTCCAACGGCACCATCTATTCGTACATCTGAATCTAGGTCGTCGACATCGTCATTTAAAACAAATAAAGAAGCAATGAAGAAATTTAACACGCTCGAGGTTTTTGCAGAAGGCGGGAATAAGACTCAAGCAGGAAATGCCACAGAGGGCGCGTCTCGTCATTTAAGACACGCATTTCCGAAAACAGACACGAAAAATCAGCAAGTACAGCATGAGACGGAAAATGAGAATATGATTAAAGAAGTGAAGAAGCCCGAGAACGATTTTGTTTTCCGTTTTGAGCCAGGTGAAGTATTCATCACCAGAAAGAATCCTAACAAAACCTTAACACATACAGTGTCTAGTGATAGAGCGAGAGTGATATATGGAAAGGTTGTCAATAGTGCTATGGGAAAGAAAGGTGGCAATAAATATGTAAATAAGAAAGATTTCAAGGACAATAACTCCATAAAAACTAAAACCACGACTAAACTTGATTTTTATCGTGCAGAGGTCGGCAAATATGAGAGCAGAGCCCTCGATGATTGCCTTACAGACATTACACCTAGACAAGACAAAGAACCCGACCCATTGCTGGTCATAACCTCGAAAAAGCTTCGGGATAAAAACCAACAGGAACACGGTTCTACGCACGGAAATGATATGAATTTGAATAAATCAAACGGAATCGCAAACAAACGTGACGTTGCAACTGAAACCGATATCATTGGATCCGCGAAGGAGGATGAAGCTCATTTTTACAGACCGCCCCCTAGCGATAGAAGTTTGTCTGGACTAAGTGATTTCATAATTGACAATAACGACGGGGAAAGTCTAAATGACAGCGAATCGGACGACAACGATGATTCCTCAGACATTCGAGACAAGGCTAACCAAAGTGTTTGATTTTTAAATTACCTTTGCTTCATTGTGGTCTTCAGTAAACGATTGTTTTCTTTTAAGTATACTACGGCATATGCTTTCATGCTTAATTATTGCAACACACAACAACATATGCTTTGCACTATCGCAAACATTTTTTTCAATATGTACTGAATATATCTGTCTGAAAATCTTTCCCAGACGACCACCATGTTCATGTTTTAGAATTAATACCAGGGTTTTGTAATTCTTATGTTATCTAATCTTTAAAAAAAACATGCCATGCTGAATACGTGTACCGGAACTCAAAAAAGAAAGGAATGTTGATGAAGTTCAAAAACAAATAATAGTTTTTAATAGAATCTCGCATCAGTTGTCTAAAACATTTTTTTTTTTAAACTTTAAAAAAGTAAAACATATAAAGTACAGAAAGGGAGCGGGAGGGTGGATAAGGTTAAGATCTAGTTTGTTATTTATAACTTCAGAAATAAACTATTTTATTTGTAGCGCACATTCTTTATACACACATATAGATTAAATATTTAACTTCATGTGACCTCAAAAACATTAATCTCCTAATCATGGATCAACATTTTGAGGATTGTAAAATCCTTTTCAAATGAATGAACTTTGACCTTTTGGTACATGTAGTAGTGCTTATCTTTATCAAAGATTAAGGTTTAAGATTAGTGAAAGAAAATGCGACATATTAATAATGTTTTTTTATTCAAGTTAAATTTATATACTTTTCATAAGTTAAGGGGAAATAACCATTAATTAGACGAAATCGATATGGCATACAAGTTGTTTCCCTTGGCCAGTAATACTTTACTTCACTGTTGAAACGGGTTCTTTTAATAACTTGACATTCATTTTTAAAAGAAAATACGCACGACAATATATTTGTTTTCCTTTTTTCTCAGGTGATTATAAATGCTTCCTTTTTCAACTTTTCGTACATTTAAATTCATTGAAAAAAAGACAAATTAATTCCATAGAATTATGCATGTTTTTACTTTCCGTTCGTCACGCTTTATAAATATAAAATCAAAACACTTAAATCACGTATCATGATTTTTATTTATGTCACAGAGTATTTATTATTTTTTGATATGATTGAATATTATAATATGAGCCAGATAGTGTTGTTTAAGTAATTTATGTATCATTTATTATCATACTATATTATATTATCATAGCGCACTGAATTTGAAATAGATTTGCCATGTTGTGAATGAGGGACAGTATCTTCAAAGTTTAAAAGGATTCATTACCAAAAGCTATATGAACGTCATGGGTTCACACCCCTCAGGGGCAAGTCTTTGTTTCCTTGAGCAAGAAACTTTACACTCATTGCTCAGTAATGGTTGGTTCCAGGAACGTATTCGAAAGTGGGTCTATAAGCTTATAGCTTCCTACACAATCGTACTAAAATAAATTCTGTAAAAACCAAAAATTGTAGAGCTACCAACACTATAGAGTTTGGTCAGAATTCACGGTAACTAGTAAATCACTTCCGGTCCCAGCCGGTAATGGGTTTATATGTTTTGTTAATCGACTGCTTAATTGAAAATAAAAAATCTGGAATACGTTTTAGAAATTCCAATTTTATAACTGATACCTTTGTGTAACCGTGTTTCTTTGCTTGTTTCGCACATAAAACAAATTAAAAATATAAACTATACGAAAATGTACATGTATCGTAAATCTACTGAATTAGAAATGTTGTTTCTTGTAACGGATGAGTGCTACATCTTATAAACAAATATATACTTGTATTGAAATTTAATAACACACTCGGCTTTTAATTATATGATTGTTTCACTATTTAATGGTTGTATTTATTTATTTATGACAGAATGTCTTTCTTCTGACTTACGCATCAAATGCTCGCTTTTTTCTTTAATAAATCGTTATATTATTCTGTGTGTTTGATGTTTTGTTGCTTACACAAAGAAAGAAAGAAAGAAAGAAAGAAAGAAAGAAAGAAAGAAAGAAAGAAACAAACAAACAAACAAACAAACAAACAAACAAACAAACAAACAAACAAAGACAAAAAGACAGAAAGGAAGGAGGAAAGAAAGAAAGAAAGAAAGAAAGAAATGTTAATCTAGTTTATATTCTATAATCTTCAGCTCTGGCAGACTTGTCAAATGATTCTCAAGGTTAAAATCGATCGGCGATTATAGCAGACGACAATTGCGTATAGATCAATGCGCACTAGACTGCATCGGTTTACGCCTCATCTTTGGGAATTCTGTCGCGTGCATTCTTATACAGATAAACACCAGACGAGATTAAACGAGATAAAATACTAGGGGAAGGTTATATATACTATACAGTATATTTGTTGCATGATAGAATACGTTTTTTTACGCTTCGAATTGCATAAATAAGCTTCAGCTATCTAATTCATTACATATTAAATGGGGGAAAACATAATTTGAATTTAAGAAAGCTTTTCATACAGATAATTAGGCCATCCTTAAAAAAATGTTTGTTTGCAGTAACGCGACCGACTCACAAAATTTGCCCCTACTCAAAAATTTTTTTTTTGAATCAGAAAATTATGCCTTGTGCTTTGTTTTTGTTCTTTTAAAGGTTAATAGAAGAAATAAAATGTAGTTCTTATTAAATTAGAATTCATTTATCAGTTTATTAATTGTTACCAGATTATCAGAGCATATATTGTCCAGCATTTTGAAATTCCATGTTTATTTGGGAGTACAGTATAATAATAAAAAAAAAAAAAAAAAAAAAAAATCGACCTACCTACCCACCTTGAAAATTCTGGGTCGGGTTACTGCAAACAAACATTTTTTTAAGGATGGCCTTATATGTGTTTTCAAGAACTGAACTCTTTTTTCATGGCAATGAATATAATAGGAACAGAACATCTATTTTATTTGACTTACGCATGACAAGCCCGTTCGTTCCTGAACTAATTCATGGAAGGGCACCTTAGGTCTTCCTCCACTTGTAAAGCTGGAACGTCACCATATGACGGTGTGACGTAAAAGCCAATCAATCAATCAATCAAACAAACAAACAAACGAAATATACATAACAATATATGTGTGGGTATGATAAAACATTGGTATATAATATATAGTCTTCTTACGTTAATATAAACTGTGCATTTTAAATCAAAGTGAAACTCGTAATAAGTTTGAACTTAAATGAAAGATATAAAGTTCTTTATAAATTTTAAGTATTTAATTAAGAATGCTCCAATCACCAGAACAGATAATGATAGAATCCCTCAAAAGACAGAAATTATATAAGGAGTAAACAAACGTAAAAAAAACTTTTGATTGAGCATGTGTCTAAAACATTATTCTTCAGTTTCTCTTTTTTTACTTCCGGTGAAGACACATACTTAAAGGACTGTGTTATAAAATAGTCATAGGACACGCGTACATTTACATGAAAAAAATCTTATGTAATCGTATTCTCTATATGGGACGCGTCACGACAAAACCAACATAATGCGTTTGCGACCAGCATGGATCCAGACCAGCCTGCGCATCCGCGCAGTCTGATCAGGATCCATGATGTTCGCTATCAGTTTCTCTACTTGTAATAGAGTTGGTAAGCGAACAGCATGGATCCTGATCAGACTGCGCGGATGCGCAGGCTGGTCCGGATCCATGCTGGTCGCAAACCCATTATGTTGGTTTTGTCATGACGCGGCTCATATGTCTTAGCCGAGAATGACAAGACCTGTCTGATGCAGAAACAATTTTTCAGTAAAATCAGTCATTTAACAAATTCATTTAGTCGTCTGCTCTCTAAACGAACGCGAAGAAACGCGTCTGTCCGAAAAACTTTAATCAATCACTGTAAAATAATCACTGTTAAATTGTAAATCTTGAAAAGATGAAAAACAACTCTGCTCTTTGTACTGTGTTTATATAATAATACATGGGATATAACAATGTTTTTAACTGTAAATATTGTTTAAAAAAGCTCGAATCATTTGTGAACAAAACTGAAGTATTTTGTTCCTTTTCTTTGTTTTAAAATCACACTGACTCTATGATAGTCATATGGCGACGTACAAGCTTTACCGGTTGAGGAAGACCTCAGGTGCTCCTCCGTGCATAAGTAGTGTCATATTATGGAACCATAATTTTGTAACATAATCAAGCAATAATCATTGAAATAGAAGAATTATTTTGATCCTCAAAGTTGTTCTGTCAGGGTTAACTTTCCAATTTTATAACATACATTTTCATGACAAAAACATGCTGTTGTTTGCTCGTTTTGTTATTGTTGTTGTTGTTTTCTTTTTTTGTTTGTTTGTTTTTCTTATTTTATTTGGGGGGAGGGGGTCTGTCTGAAAAATGCACACATATACGACAGACGAAAGTACACTTAATTTACAAAATCTTATCCGACCATCCGACTAACATTATTTAATTTCCGAATTTGGCCTATTACCATACCAGTCAAGGTCTCGAAGCATTATACAGTCAATTTGTTAACAGACAACAATTGCATATTGCCCCAAAAGCAACTTTGCATTTGAACAGCAATATCTTAATACCCCCTAGGAGTTATGGCGTGTGCTGTGCTACCAAACCATGCTTATTCTGAAAAGTAGCAGACGATAATATGATAGAGAGAAATCATTGCAAGAAATATTTGAAATATTGCGCTTTGCAATCACTTCAATGATTTTCAAGTAGTTTATCAATAAATACAAATTTAAGCTCTTTATTCGACTTTAGAAAGATAGATGATTTTCCTTGTATTTACTGATACAATTTCGAATACCCTTGCACCGAGTTTACTGTAAAATACATATATCTTGAACATAGTTTATATTGCAATTGTGAAACTAAACCTTTATTTGTATTAACATATGAAACATCTGTATATGCAGCATATCTAAAATTAAACGATAAATCCTTTTATGTGAGGACGCAATCCTCCAGCTACCTTACGGAATGTCATTGGTTCTATTCCGGTGTAAGTGTGACTTCAAAACGAATAAAACATTTGAAATATAGACTATATGACTATAATTATACGAGCAATAAAAATACCGCTATATTTGTCTGCTTTCTTCATTCAGTTTAGTTCGTGACCTGGAAGGCAAATCTATATTTATTGCTCTTTAATTATCAAATTAGATGGATCAGTATCATTGAGCCTTAAAGCGTATGATTTCATCTCCAGATAAATGTTAGAACGGTTGGATTGACATAACAAGTGACTTTATAAATGAAGGAAGTATTTAACCAGTTCCTTTTAGGTGTTGAATTCTGCTTAAGCCTGTGCGGGGGTGGGGGTGGTAGCTTGCAATAACGACTACTGTTCATGAACAGGCTTAAAAAACGTGTCTGCACCATTTTCAATTTTGTCGTGTTGGGCTTTCTTTATGGATTCTGTTTTCCTCTATTTTGTTAATTTCAGATGCTTTAAATATTTGTTAATATCATTGTTATAATTCCATGCAATTGTTACAGTTCTCGATGTACTTTTACTATCATTGTAAAAATACACAATGCCTGCTTAGTTGAACAAACTGTTACAAATTATTAATAGGCTTAGCGTTTGTGCTTAGTCGTGTATTCATAAATGCTGACAAAATTATCATACTTGTTGACAACGATATATGTTGGCTGAAAGTTATCTTAGATTCATATCAATTGCATTTTTTGCAATGTACCGTTACAATATATGCCTACGTGCTTGGTTTGTACACATATAAATCACTATTGATATTTCAACATTGCTGTCACAATGCTCATATTCCCTATGAGCGTGTTGGTTTCGACTCTGCTTTGTGGTTTGTTCAATGAGTTAAAAAGAGGAACCAAGAGCTAATGATTGTGCGGGGATGCAGTTTGCTTTTAGGTTTAATCTGGCACTACCAATATATAACGGATCCTGGTTGGCAATATTTCCACAATTTACATTTCCAATTCAAAGGCTGAAACACTTTTATGAGATCAACCACGCCATCTGTTTCTGTTTTTGTTAGAACTGCGGTTCGTAACAGATCACAGTATTATATATATAATCAACCACCTCACAAGCTGAAAAGCATAATTATTTCAATTACAAAACTACATGTACCAGAGGGCGCACATTCATAGTTTTATTTTGACCCTGTTTTGTCAAACTCCTGATTTGTAAATATCTTCATTTATTTATATGATTTTAACAAATACCTTTTCTTTTTTATCTTGGTAATGTCGGGAAAAACCTCTACAAGATGCGGGCCTTGCAGAAAAATTTTGTTTTTTTCGTTAGAGAATGTCCCCGGGGGGGAAACGAGGCTAGATGGGGTTTAGTATATAAATAAAAATGCCCTAAAACCCTTTTTGGGGGGGTCCCCCGGCTTTTTCTAATTAAATGTTTTCCCAAATTTTTTTTTTCCCTTTAAATGTTTATCGTTACCTAATTTTCCTGATTATGTTATTTTATCTTTAATTTACAATAATTTTGCAAAAAATTTCTATTAGAAAAAAGGACAGTAAAAAAAATTTGGGATGTTTGTTTTTAAGTAAAAATTTTTTTTAAATGTTCTAATAAACTTTTCTTTATGAAATATTCTTCGGGGTCGCTCAAATGCCCATTTTTTTTAAAAGGATTTCAAAGGGGGGAAGATTGATCGTAATATCAATTGCCCCGGGAGGCAAATTACACGTTTAATAGTTTTCTCATTTATCAACATAAAGTAATAAGGGTCGTCGAACCTTAAAGAATGTGATTTTGATCCAGATCAGATTATATCTGACCTGACCTACCAACTGGCTTCATTTAATATCTTAATGTTTTTACTTTGAGATATGCAGTAACAAGAAATCATACATTAACGTTGTTCTATTAATTATAATTTTTAATGGAAAGATTTTAACAAAATTAAGTTGAACATTAATTGTTGAAGGAACAGACAAATGAAGCTAGAACAATGAAGCTAAAATATTTTTACTGCTAATTAAGAGTGTGATAAATCAAAATTGTCAGCATTATCCTTATTCTATGATTTCCAGTCAACTTTGATATGTAAGAACTTACCTCGTAATACACAATGCACGAATATATGATATATTTCTCGCAGACAAATTATTGTTTTATTAAAGAAGTTCTTCAAGGACGAGGCAAATCTTGATAAATTATACTAACGACATTGTAAAACCTTACAGGAATCTTTGTATTTATCTTCCCTTCAAATTGATGATGTCAATTATCCTGATTGTTTCTGCGATATTATCAAACTCTTTTATAGAAAAGAAAATTGTTATTTATTGAGAAGTTTGTTATTATTTTGCAGCTAGATATGATTTGAAATTTTATACAACGGAGACAAAAAATGAAATCAAAAGGATACACTATTCTTTAAAATCATGATGATTTTCAACAGCACCGTACTTTCAATTGAAATGCATATCGTCAGGGATCTAAATTGCAGCAACACTTGTGTACCAGAAGCAGATGATCCACTGTTTCTGTTCATTTTTTCATCGTTAATATACCAACTGGGATATATAAATTGAATAAACATTGAATATTGAATAAAACACAAGCAATGTATACATGGTCTCAATTCAACTTAAAAAAATTACAAAATAGCAAAAGAAATGACCGTAGATTTTCTTGATATGGGCTGCATTTACTTAGGAGACAAACAAGTTTTTATAGCATTTTGATCTTTATCGTCCCAAACGTGGTTAGAAAATTAGTGTCATTGAACCTAAGGGCTTGTTAATAAAATCTTGTGATTTAATCAAAGTTGATCTGACCTTAAATAAAGATGTAGCAACCTCATTTCATTTTCCAAATCACAATAGATGGGTTCATTATCAATTAAAAGAAAGTTATGATAGATAAATACTAAATATAGCAACGCGTATTTCATATGATGATAACTCTATTCTATTTCTAAAACCCTGAAATAAACAAATGGCATAAATCCATATGTATCAAAAACTTCTTGCATAAGTTGGTACATGTACTAAAACTGTACTGGCTTCATGGCTTTTATTCGATTTGCTGTAAAATGACCACGTGAAAAGAAAGAACTCTATTAAATATGACCTTAACATTTTGCCTGGTGATGGCAAATGAATCATGTACACATTGCATATGAATATCAGCGCATCCGTGATCATGGTCAACACTAGATGTTGGCTAATCAGTAAATACTTATTGGAAATTTTCACTCAAACTGATACGTGGCTTTGTCTATATTGAATGATGGACCAGTCCATTTAAGATAGTAGACCTGGTAACGGTTGAGAATGGTGGACTTGTATACATACTGCATGATTCGTTTATTTTCTAAAGAGATGAAAATATGAAATTTTACTGCTTCTTAACAAACTGTTTGCATGTCCATTCATGCAAAAATCAAATGATTCATTCAATGTAAAAGATATGATTGATTGTAAAATGCTGACTTTCATTATTAAAGTGATAACGAAAAATGGGCATGATTTAGACAAGAGCAATGGCTTATTCTTGCAAGCGTACACAAATGTAGGATTTGCTATCATTATCATTTCAATTACTTTTCCAAGTTTATGATTAATTTATATGTAGTTTTTTTTCAATTTATATGTGAGGTGCTTCCATCCATCTTCTATTGTAAAGAAAACTTGTCGGCAAAAGCATACTTACATGACCCTTTGTACATGTATTTAAGATAATTTTCTGTACCGACACGTTGCTATTTACCATTAAATAAAATGTATGATATTTTCTAATATCACATATTAAGAATATGCTTTCAACAAAACACATGACAGTCACTATTTATTTTGTGATCACTTGGTTGTGAATGCTTCAGAGAAACAAGCCAATTCCTCAGAACAGTGCTTAAACCTTCCTTTAATACATCTAAAAGTTGGCGACTTGATGCCAGATAATTATATGTTTTGAGACGGACTTTACTAGAATGTTGAAAAAATCAATTGTTGCAGACGATATAGCAGACGACAAAGCAGACGACAGTTATATACAAAAACAGTAATAATATGTTTTACTCTTGACTCTAATTTGTTAATAAACCATATAATGTCTGACATCTGCTAGCTACTTATTTGAAGGTTATTCGTATACAGACGCAATGCAGACGACATAAAAAGAGAGAAAATAATTAGAATTGAAATAATACCGATGTTATTTACGCATTTTTATTATAAGATTTAAGTCAATCTGTTGCATTAGTCTAGTTTTTTTCCACTTTCATATTATTCACCGGAAATCCTGGTGATATATATGTATACAAAACTAAATTTACCTTTTCCATAATTACATGGGATTTCTTGATATCGAAATTAAAGCATTAGCGACTTGAGTTGTTTTCAACTCCCTGGGAACGCAATGAGGTTGCAAGCCCGGTGTGACGGGGAATTACCTATGTTTGTTTAAATTCAGCCAAAAACGTTTAACCCCTTTATATGAGAAAACAGTACTGACAACATTTTGAAAGACTATAGTTCTGCTGAGGTAAGTGCTTGTTGTTCTGATTTAAGAACAAAATATTAAAAAATACTACATGTACTTTCATTTTTGATATATTCTTACAATTGTTAATTTAAGATTTCTTTAAACTCTGTTAAACAGACTGTTAATTTTAAAACACACAATTTAAGTAAGTTAATGAAAAAAAGAAAAACAATATCGACGAATTCCAACAACAATGACTTGCTTAACGATCGAATTTAAAATGAATTGTTTAAAATGATTTATGTATGTAGTAAGAAACGTTTATTCTAGATACTCTTTCACTATTAATTGATTTCCAAGAATTACTCAATACATGTATTTGTATAATATAAGCCTTGTCGAAATACATTTGATCATTGTAAAGTAAGTCGAAACATAGATACATTGAATTATGTGTTACTGAATGAAAACAAGTCAGTATCCTCCAAAATATAAATGTCTAATACTCTTCTGGGGGACTCGCCCATATGGGCAACCGGAGGCGAGAGTGCGCACAATTGCGTTGTCACCATTTATTTTATATTTGTACACAATTTGTTACCTAGGAGCTAAATAACATTTTTATAGTATTTAGATTTCTATCGTCTGGTATTTGTTCTGAAATAGTGTTACTGTATTGATCCTAAGGGCGTATAGATAGAATTATCTTATCACAGGTGACCTGACCTCCCATCACGGTGATAATGAGCCATTTTATTTATACGAGGGTTATCCCAAAATATCGTTGACAATATTATTTTCTCTCGGATATGCTTAAATTTCCCACAACTTGGTGAATTTTGGAGGTATTTCGTTTTTATTTTGCTTGGGCACGCGTACAATGCGTATTGACTTTTCCTTTATTGGCTTATCCTATTGTGTTATTACTGATTGAGTTACAGGCTTTGTATACAACATTTTAGGACAACCCTCGTATATGTACCATGTATTAAGATAGTGACGACAGTGAATATCCTATATTTTTTCATGAAGAAGAACTAGGTCAATTCTTATTTAAAACCTATTAAACACATAAAGTGCTAGGACTATGATTGAGAAAGTTGTATTGCTTTAACTGATCTAGAACAATACTATGAGGTTATTCTAAAATGTTGAGTTCAATACTGAGTTTTATTATATGATCTAAAAATAGCTGCAATCTCATTTGTCCAAACTGTAGTCAACATAACTTTTTATAAAATCATATTCACTGGGTGTAGTATCATATTAACTGGCTGAATTGGATTTTCCAAGTCTAAATATAGATTGAGACTCATATTCAATGACCATACACCGTAGACTGTTAATTACGTGTGTAAATTAAAAAATAATTTTCGCGTTTTGTTCTTTATGGCCTATTTCTCGATTGAAATATCATTACTTTACTGTTATACTTAAAGGCTAAACCGCATCGATGAGTATAAACTTGAATTACTTTTGTATGCGCAGCGTTTGCGTAGTCGTTGCACGCCTAACACGTGCGTCTTTTTTCCCCGCGCTTCAACGAGGCAAAATTTGTACATGTATATAAGGATGTACTTTTTCGTGATTTTTTTTTCTTAGCCTATTCATATAATAAAACAATTATTGACTAGTGAGCCATTGAATATGATGTGATATTCACCGGCAGAAAGTCATATTGACCTCGGCTATCGCCTCGGTCAATATGTCATCTGCCGGTGAATATCACATCATATTCAATGGCTCACTAGTCAATAATTGTATAATATTGTATACAGCTGTCAAATCTATATTTGTTAGTACAAATAAAGCTAAACAAATTATAGCAAATATTTTATCATTTCTTTATAGCCCTTTACTGAATTAATTATGGTGAAAAATTCTACCAATCTGCATATTTTGTTTATTTAGAATTTGATGTCACAGCTATCTCAATATCAGATGTACAATATGTGATTAAGTAAGATAATTATCAATTGAATCTCTGCTGAGAATATCAATCATATGGGAGAGGGGGCAATTGATCTTACCCTTGTGACCAGTACAGACCAAGTACAGATTTTGTTTTACATTTGACAAAAATCAAAACAAGTACTTACTGAATAGCAAAAACATAGGAAGTATAAAATACATTGTCGATAACAATTTAACAGTACAGTATGGTAAAGTTTATCGTTGAATGCATAATTTATACTTTGGTCTCCTTGTAAAACCATTTCCTATGCACACGGGTAGATATATAGATGGTATGTTATACATAAATGTACACGTTTAAATCATTTTAACAAAAATGAAAAACAAGTATGGACTGCAAAAATATATAGACAGCTTGAACTTCTTTGTATTTAAATTCTTAAATGTTTTTTTGTTTCTGGCAAATGTCCCAGGCAGTCCTGAGATGAGACCGACATATAATTAAAATGTTATTTTGTAAAAGAAAGCTATCAAGTGAAAGATGGAAATGTGTCTGCGATCTGAACGCATGGTTATCAGATCTGTCTGCTTGACCATCATGATTCAATTTACTGTCTAAGAATTGATGATAGAGAGAAAAGAATATAGCGGAAAAATGTGATGTAATCAATGGTATATTTGACATAGGTGATTTTAGTGGAGAGGTTACCGTCATCATAAACACATTTGAGACAGATTTGCGAACGACGTATGCAAAATGAAATGCTTTCAACAGAGCAGTTCCTAAACTATGATACAAGTAATAGAAAGAGCATCGGAACAGTACAAATTATATTGCCGAGTCTTTTGATGTTCTCAATACCTGCACTACGGTTTATGCACTGTGCATTTATGGGTATACGATTTAACACTGACAATTTTTCAATAGAAAGGTCCCCAAAAAATGATGAAACATCATTTTATAGATGTATTTAATGATTTGATCATACAATAATTAAACTTCAATGATATCATTTTTTTAACCAGTAATTAACAATATCTCCACAAATAACCGACAAATAATATCACACGAGTTTTGATCAAGTGGTGAGAGACAAATGATCATTGGATTCAATGTCCGAGATAAGTTGTCATGGAGGAATAAGGTTGCCTAACGACCGAACCAGCGGTCCTTTTATTTCAAATCCAATATTCTCCCTTTTGAACTATATGGGCGGATTTTATATAGACCCGTTTGTTTTTACTTTTTTGATATTGAGCGAAAAATTTTTTAGTTTCCAATATGTTTTTTAAATGGAAAAAAAAGAAATTAAAAACTTCCCCCAAGTCTGCTAATAAGCTTTTTCGCTGCGCGCCCCCGCCATTTTAACATGTTAATTTTCGACTTTTCGTGGCGGGCGTCGGGGCGAAAACACGAATGGCAAAAATCCCACCAATACCACAGTATAAAAAAATACTGTAATCGTGAAACAATATACCAAGCTTATTCTCAAACTTGTTTATTTGTAATACCTATTTATTTAACATGAATCTTTAGAAGTACCTTTTTCCTTATTTTTATTTGGAATTCGGAATCTCTACAAGATGCTGCTTGCAACAAATTGGGTTTTCGTTACAGAGTGTTCCAACGGACGAGGCTAGATTCTGATATTAGATGCTACAAATATTCTAAAAGCCTTTTGGAGTCTCCGCATTTCTAATGATGATTTCAAATTACTTTTCCTTTATGTTTATCGTTGCCTTCCTTTGCATATACATGTATCTATGATTATTTACATTTGATTTTACAGTTTTACAATAACATAATGACATCTCTATAAAGAGAAGACAGTAAAGAGAACTTTACTTGACTGAATTGATTTAAGTCTTTAATTATTTTAACATGTTCATAATGACTTTATCTTTATGCAATGTTCTTCGGGGTCGACTCAAATGTTCATATTTTTATAAAACTTACGAAGGAGATATTCTGGTACATAGCTTTGCCCCAGGAGGCAAATTACACGTTTAATAGTTTTCTCATTTATCAACATAAAGTAATAAGGGTCGTCGAACCTTAAAGACTGTGATTTTAATTCCAGATTATATCTGACCTGACCTACCAAGTGACTTCAATTAATATCTTAAAGTTTTTACTATGTTGACATCTTGGAGATATGCAATAACATTCATTTCATTTCATTTATTTATTTGCAATCAGCAATACATTTGCCTTTGGCCATTTACAAACAAACAAAAAACTTATGGCAAAGAATATTATATACATAACTAACATAGACAAATAATGAAGTACAATATACGATCAGAAGACAGGTAAACTTTCAAGGGTATTTTGACGTAAACACAATGCTTCTTTTATATACTTAGCTAGATTAAACATATATTTTTTACTTTTATTTTACATCAATGCATTGAACTTTTGTAAAGTTGGCCATGAACACTGGCCCAAATATTTTGATCTAATACTACTGTAACTTGAGCAACACATAACAAAATGATATTCTGACTCTACTGCATTTTGGTTACATAGTTTGCACAATCTATTACTTCTTTCAATATTATTATATCTTCCTAATTCTATATCTAAACTATGTGAGCACAATCTTAAGCATGTCAAATGCTGCCTTAGCTTATCATTCAATATAACATCCAAGTACTTTTCAAAACAAAATTCAGTTTTATATTTGCAATAACAATCTAATTTTGACATCGAATTAATATTTAAACTCCATTCTTGAATAAATTGATCTCGTATTCTAGATTTTATCAAAAGGTAATAATTAACCCTAGGATCAAATGTCAACCTTATATCTGAAAAACCTAAATGATCTATAATAGAATTCATTCTACTAGCCCAACTAGAGGTACTTACATTATTACATAAATCATTAAACATTTGATAAATAGGTAAATCATTACTTTTCATAATTTTCAACCAAAATTTAACGCTTCTTTCTTTACATATAACTGACAGAGGCACTCTGTCGAGTTCACCATATACCGCATATGTAGGAGTTTGTTTCTTCACGCCTAATATATATTTACAAAGTCGAGTATGTAATTTATCTACCTCTTTATAATTATAAGCACCCCAAACTTCACATCCATACGTTAATATAGGGACAATCATAGTATCAAAAAGAGATAACTTGGTACGAATATCTAGACTAACATTATCAAAAACGTTTAAAAGATTATTATACGCCCTAAGAGCTTGCTCATGCAGTGCTTTTACAGCATTTACAAGAGTACAAGTGTAAGTAAACTTGATTCCAAGATAAACAAAATTGTCAACAATTTCAATTTTTTCGTTATCTATATAGAAGTCAGGATATACAGTTTGTTTTCTCTTTTCAAAAACACAAATTTTTGTTTAACTAACGTTTATTTTCAAACCCCATTTTTTAGAATAATTTTGCACAGCATTAATTTGAGCCTGTAGGCTATTTGGATCTGTCGTAAATAATACAATATCATCAGCAAATAAAATCATATACCTAGACAAAAGTTCAAAGTCCCTTTCAGTCAAAGCATTAAAATCCAAAATTTCAGAAATATCATTGATGAAAAGTAGAAAAAGTAGAGGAGACAAAGGTTCTCCCTGCTTTAAACCTATTGTTACATTAAAGAAGTCTGACATAATTATGTTATTTGACAATTTCACACAAGCTTGAACCTTTAAATATATACATTTGATCATATTTGTCATTTTTTACAGCTAATTCCTGATTGTAACAGTTTATTCCATAATTTATCTCTACATTTTGTTTTTATTTTGCTTGGGCACGCGTACAATGCGTATTGACTTTTCCTTTATTGGCTTATCCTATTGTGTTATTACTGATTGAGTTACAGGCTTTGTATACAACATTTTAGGACAACCCGCGTATATGTACCATGTATTTAGATAGTGACGACAGTGAATATCCTATATTTTTTCATGAAGAAGAACTAGGTCAATTCTTATTTAAAACCTATTAAACACATAAAGTGCTAGGACTATGATTGAGAAAGTTGTATTGCTTTAACTGATCTAGAACAATACTATGAGGTTATTCTAAAATGTTGAGTTCAATACTGAGTTTTATTATATGATCTAAAAATAGCTGCAATCTCATTTGTCCAAACTGTAGTCAACATAACTTTTTATAAAATCATATTCACTGGGTGTAGTATCATATTAACTGGCTGAATTGGATTTTCCAAGTCTAAATATAGATTGAGACTCATATTCAATGACCATACACCGTAGACTGTTAATTACGTGTGTAAATTAAAAAATAATTTTCGCGTTTTGTTCTTTATGGCCTATTTTCTCGATTGAAATATCATTACTTTACTGTTATACTTAAAGGCTAAACCGCATCGATGAGTATAAACTTGAATTACTTTTTGTATGCGCAGCGTTTGCGTAGTCGTTGCACGCCTAACACGTGCGTCTTTTTTTCCCCGCGCTTCAACGAGGCAAAATTTGTACATGTATATAAGGATGTACTTTTTCGTGATTTTTTTTTCTTAGCCTATTCATATAATAAAACAATTATTGACTAGTGAGCCATTGAATATGATGTGATATTCACCGGCAGAAAGTCATATTGACCTCGGCTATCGCCTCGGTCAATATGTCATCTGCCGGTGAATATCACATCATATTCAATGGCTCACTAGTCAATAATGGTATAATATTGTATACAGCTGTCAAATCTATATTTGTTAGTACAAATAAAGCTAAACAAATTATAGCAAATATTTTATCATTTCTTTATAGCCCTTTACTGAATTAATTATGGTGAAAAATTCTACCAATCTGCATATTTTGTTTATTTAGAATTTGATGTCACAGCTATCTCAATATCAGATGTACAATATGTGATTAAGTAAGATAATTATCAATGAATCTCTGCTGAGAATATCAATCATATGGAGAGGGGGCAATTGATCTTACCCTTGTGACCAGTACAGACCAAGTACAGATTTTGTTTTACATTTGACAAAAATCAAAACAAGTACTTACTGAATAGCAAAAACATAGGAAGTATAAAATACATTGTCGATAACAATTTAACAGTACAGTATGGTAAAGTTTATCGTTGAATGCATAATTTATACTTTGGTCTCCTTGTAAAACCATTTCCTATGCACACGGGTAGATATATAGATGGTATGTTATACATAAATGTACACGTTTAAATCATTTTAACAAAAATGAAAAACAAGTATGGACTGCAAAAATATATAGACAGCTTGAACTTCTTTGTATTTAAATTCTTAAATGTTTTTTTGTTTTCTGGCAAATGTCCCAGGCAGTCCTGAGATGAGACCGACATATAAATTAAAATGTTATTTTGTAAAAGAAAGCTATCAAGTGAAAGATGGAAAATGTGTCTGCGATCTGAACGCATGGTTATCAGATCTGTCTGCTTGACCATCATGATTCAATTTACTGTCTAAGAATTGATGATAGAGAGAAAAGAATATAGCGGAAAATGTGATGTAATCAATGGTATATTTGACATAGGTGATTTTAGTGGAGAGGTTACCGTCATCATAAACACATTTGAGACAGATTTGCGAACGACGTATGCAAAATGAAATGCTTTCAACAGAGCAGTTCCTAAACTATGAATACAAGTAATAGAAAGAGCATCGGAACAGTACAAATTATATTGCCGAGTCTTTTGATGTTCTCAATACCTGCACTACGGTTTATGCACTGTGCATTTATGGGTATACGATTTAACACTGACAATTTTTCAATAGAAAGGTCCCCAAAAAATGATGAAACATCATTTTATAGATGTATTTAATGATTTGATCATACAATAATTAAACTTCAATGATATCATTTTTTTAACCAGTAATTAACAATATCTCCACAAATAACCGACAAATAATATCACACGAGTTTTGATCAAGTGGTGAGAGACAAATGATCATTGGATTCAATGTCCGAGATAAGTTGTCATGGAGGAATAAGGTTGCCTAACGACCGAACCAGCGGTCCTTTTATTTCAAATCCAATATTCTCCCTTTTGAACTATATGGGCGGATTTTATATAGACCCGTTTGTTTTTACTTTTTTGATATTGAGCGAAAAATCTTTTTAGTTTCAATATGTTTTTAATGGAAAAGAAAGAAATTAAACTTCGCCCCACGTCCTCGCTAATAAGCGTGTTTTCGCTGCGCGCCCCCGCCATTTTAACATGTTAATTTTCGACTTTTCGTTTGGCGGGGTCGCGGGGCGAAAACACGAATGGCACAAATCAGCCACCATACCACAGTATAAATAAAATATGTAATCGTGAACAATTACTACGCAAGCTTATTTCTCAAACTTGTTATTTGTAAATATCCTCATTTATTTACATGATCTTTAGAAGTACCTTTTTCCTTATTTTTATCTTGGAAATGTCAGGAATCTCTACAAGATGCTGCCTTGCAGACAAATTGGTGTTTCGTTACAGAGTGTCTCCAAGGACGAGGCTAGATTCTGATATTATATGCTACAAATATTCTAAAGCCTTTTGGGAGTCTCCGCATTTCTAATTGATGATTTCAAATTACTTTTCCTTTATGTTTATCGTTGCCTTCCTTTGCATATACATGTATCTATGATTATTTACATTTGATTTTACAGTTTTACAATAACATAATGACATCTCTATAAAGAGAAGACAGTAAAGAGAACTTTACTTGACTGAATTGATTTAAGTCTTTAATTATTTTAACATGTTCATAATGACTTTATCTTTATGCAATGTTCTTCGGGGTCGACTCAAATGTTCAATATTTTTTATAAAACTTACGAAGGAGATATTCTGGTACATAGCTTTGCCCCAGGAGGCAAATTACACGTTTAATAGTTTTCTCATTTATCAACATAAAGTAATAAGGGTCGTCGAACCTTAAAAGACTGTGATTTTAATTCCAGATTATATCTGACCTGACCTACCAAGTGACTTCAATTAATATCTTAAAGTTTTTTACTATGTTGACATCTTGGAGATATGCAATAACATTCATTTCATTTCATTTATTTATTTGCAATCAGCAATACATTTGCCTTTGGCCATTTTACAAACAAACAAAAAACTTATGGCAAAGAATATTATATACATAACTAACATAGACAAATAATGAAGTACAATATACGATCAGAAGACAGGTAAACTTTCAAGGGTATTTTTGACGTAAACACAATGCTTCTTTTATATACTTAGCTAGATTAAACATATATTTTTTACTTTTATTTTACATCAATGCATTGAACTTTTGTAAAGTTGGCCATGAACACTGGCCCAAATATTTTGATCTAATACTACTGTAACTTGAGCAACACACATAACAAAATGATATTCTGACTCTACTGCATTTTGGTTACATAGTTTGCACAATCTATTACTTCTTTCAATATTATTATATCTTCCTAATTCTATATCTAAACTATGTGAGCACAATCTTAAGCATGTCAAATGCTGCCTTAGCTTATCATTCAATATAACATCCAAGTACTTTTCAAAAAAACAAAATTCAGTTTTATATTTGCAATAACAATCTAATTTTGACATCGAATTAATATTTAAAACTCCATTCTTGAAAAATTTGATCTCGATATTCTAGATTTTTATCAAAAAGGTTTTAAATTAATAAACCCTAGGATCAAATGTCAAACCTTATATCTGAAAACCTAAATGATCTATAATAGAATTCGATTCTACTAGCCCAACTAGAAGGTATTACATTATTACATTTAAATCATTTTAAAAAATTTGGATTTAAATAGGTAAATCATTACTTTTCATAATTTCAAACCAAAATTTAACGCTTCTTTCTTTACATAATAACTGACAGAGGCACTCTGTCGATTTCACCATATACCGCCAAAAATGTTAGGAGTTTGTTTCCTTCCCAAAACCCTTAAATATTAAAAATTTAAAAAATTCCCAGGGAAAATTTAAAAAAAAACTACCTCTTTTATTAAATTTTATAAAAACACCCCAAACTTTCACAACCATACTTTTAAAATTTGGGGACAATATTAAAATTTTCAAAAAGGGGATAACTTGGTAAACCGAAAAATCTAGACTTTAAAATTTTTTCAAAAACGGGGTTTAAAAATTATTATACGCCCTAAGAGGTTTCTCAATTTGGAAAAAGGCCTTTTACAGGGAAAATTTTCAAAAAAGTAACAAAATTTTTAAAATAAAAATTTGGATTCCAAGAATAAAACAAAATTGTTTTTAAAAAAATTTTTCCAAATTTTTTTTCGTTATCTTATTTGAAATCAAGGGAAAAATAACAGTTTTGTTTTCTCTTTTTTAAAAACAAAATTTTTGTTTAACTAACGTTTTAATTTTTTAAAACCCCATTTTTAAAAAATAAATTTTTCACAAAAACCAATTTAAATTTAACCGTTTAAAAACTATTTGGGTTCTGTTTGTAAATAATACAAATATTTATCACAAATAAAATCATTTTTACCTTTAAGACAAAAGTTCAAAAACCCTTTTTTTTAGGCCCAAAACATTTTTAAAAACCAAATTCAGAAATAAAACATTCATGAAAGAGGGAAAAAGTTTGAGGGACAAAGGTTTTCCCCCCTTTCTTTAAACCTTTTTTGGTTTACATTAAAAAAGTCTGCATAAATTATGTTTATTTTGACAATTCCCCCACCCAACTTAAACCTTAATAAATAAACATTTGAAAAAATAATTTTTCATTTTTTAAAAAAGCAATTTTTTCCTTTAAATTGGTAAAATTTTTATTCCAAAAAATTTTTCTTTTACAAAAGCAAATATCAAATGGGTTTTTTGGTTTAAAAAATAAAAAATCACCAAAAAATTTTGAAACTTTTTTAATTTTAAACCTTCCCCCGTAAAGTTTAAAAATTTTCCAATTTAAATTTTTCTTTTCTACCCAAAAAAGATTCAAAGCCCCTTTTAATCAATAAAAAAAACCAGAGTTTTGAATTTTTTGGGTAGAATCCTTTTGTTAATAATACAAAGAATAAAAAAGCATTGCTGTAAGGGGGAACCCTCTCGAAAAACCCTAAATGAGAATTTTATTAAAAAAATTTCTTGTTCCCCAAACCCGCTATTAATTTTAAGGGTTTTTCTTTTTTATCAAAAAAATTTTTTCTTTTTTTTGGGGTTTTTGTTTTTGGTTTTTTTTTATACTGGGCGCCGGTTTTCCCCAAAAGTCCCTCCAAAAACTATTGGCCCTCTAATTAACGAGGCTGAGAACGTTTGAGGGCCTGCAAAAAGGGGGACTTAAAACGCCTTGGGAACCGGCGCGATGTCCGTAGAAAAGGGGACGGAAGGGCCTTTTTAAGGGTGTCGTTCGCCCCAAAAACCCTTCCCCTAGGACCCCTTCCTCCTTTTGAACAAAGGGTTTAACAATAAAAAGGAAAAAGGACCTCTTCCGGGGGAGCAGCCCTCTTTAGGGCCCCCACCCCCTTTTGTCGTTTTGGTTTAAGGCAACCAGCTAAGTGACCTAAACAAAAAAGGTTTACCCAATTTTTGGTTTACCCCCCTAGCCCCTTCCGAGCGACGCTGCACGCCCCGAAAGAGAAAAAATTTGGAAAGGGAAAATATCTTCCCTTAAAAATTTTTTAATTTTAATCCCCTCTATAATTTTGCCCGGTATAATTTTTATCAAACCTTTTTTATATATGCGGAACAATAAACTCCCTTAAAACCATGCTTTCAGGATATAAACAGTTATTATAAAATATAGTATAAATATTGTACATAAATAGGGAATATAACAATTGTTTTGGCATCAATAAAAATCGGCTACATTATTTGTCATTAGTCACACTTTTGTATTTTTCAAAGAAGAATGTTTTTGGAACCTCTTCCACAAAATTTCCTCTATCAAGAAAATCCATTATTTACAGTTTCGTGACTCTCTTGTGAAAAAATTCACCACGTTCCGACTGGCTTTGACTAATTCATTAGACATATTTTTTAAAATAATTTTTTAACTTCTTCAAGGAAATAGCATTAATTCAAAACCCACCGTATTTCTAAATTTTTTAATATATTTCAAAATTTACGAGGAGGACGTTTTAACTAATATCAGACATTTTTTATTTTCTTCTTATGAAAAATTGCTTTTAAAACCCGCTTTTTTTTAACCCTTTAATGTATTTTTTCCTACAAGTAAGCCCAAAAACTTTTAAAATTTATTTTCTTCGGATTTAAAAAAATAGGGATAAAGTCTCTTCGGGGATTAAAAATAACTTTTTTGCATGTCTTACAATTTATCATTGAACCATTTGCGATTTCCGCTTCTTTTGCTTTGGACGATATTATGTTATACGTCTTACAACGAACATGAATTATGAAATATCATTAAAAAAACTGTGTCAAAAAAACATTGTCACCACATTATTGATAAACAAAATTTCACCATTTTCAACCCTTTCTGGTTTTTATATCCAAACACCAAAACAACTTACTTTGTAAAAATGTTTAAAAAACCCCCTTTTGGGGGAAAAATTCCATAAAAATTTTTTCAAAAACTAAAGTATTCGTCTGGGAAATCTTTATATTAAAAATAAGAAAGGGCAAAAAGTTTCGGAAAAATGATCAGAATAAATTATTAAAAATCTAAACAACATATTTGAAAAACCACCTTTTATAACATTTTTAAAATTTTAATTTACATAACTACCAGGCAACACTGGGTTTTTTTTTATAAAACCTTTAATTTAAGTTTCATTTTCCAAACCCAATTTTTTAAAAGGAAACCCTTTTAAATATAAAAACAAAATTGGGGCTCCTTGGGGGAAAAAGATTTTAGTAGTTTTTTAGGGAATTTATTAAATAAAAAAAAGTATTTATTCCGTTATTTAAAATTTAAAAAAAAATTTTTTTTGGAAAAGGGTTTTAAAAAAATTAACTTGGACCCTTTAATTTTTGAAGGAAAAAAAAAAGGAATAAAAAAATTTTATTGATAATTACAAGCTGTGATAAATCCAAAAAAGGGTCAGCAATAATTTTTTTTTAAACATTTAATTCCCGCTATTAAAATAAAAAGAAAAACTTTTTGGGTAATTTTTCCTGCAAATTTGGATAAGTAAAAAAAACTTTCCCCGTAATAAACAAAAAGTAAGAAAAGTTTTAAATATAATTTTATATTCCCTCTTTGCAGACAAAAAAATTTTTTTATTTTAAAAAAGTTTAAACCAAAGGGCCAAAAGGCCCAAAATCTTGAAAAAATTAAAAACTAAAAGACATTAAAAACCCCTTAAAAGGAAAAAATTTTGTATTTTTTTTTCTTTTAAGTTGGAAAAGAAAGTTCCCAAATTTTCTGATTGTTTTTGCTTTTTTGATCAAACTCTTTTTTAGGGGAAAAGAAAAATTGTTATTTTATTGAAATTTTTATATTTGCAGCTAGAATTTTTTAAATTTTTAATTCTTTTAAAAAAAAAAGGAGACAAAAAACCAAAAAATCTTTTAAAAAATAAACACTTTTCTTTAAAATCATTTAAAGATTTTCCAACACCTATTTCTTTTAATTTTAAATGCCAAATACGTCCCGGGAACTAAATTTCAAAAACAACACTACGTTTCAAGAAACAGGTATCCAGGTTTCCTGTTCATTTCCCCTTTTAAATTTTTTAAATTACCAAAAGGATATATAAATTGAAAAAAACATGGGAATTTTTGAATTAAAACCCCAAGCAATGTATAAAATGTTTCCAAAAATTTAACTTAAAAAAATTTACAAAAAAGCTAAAGAAATGCCCCTAGATTTCTTGATATGGCTGCATTTACTTTAAAAGACAAAAAAAGTTTCTTTTAGCATTTTGATCTTTTTCGTCCCAAAAGTGGGGAGAAAAATTTTGCCAAATTGGGAACCTAAAAGGGTTGGTTTAAATTGCCCCAAAAACCCCCCCCAAAACCCGGGGCTAAAATTTTTGTTTACTTAAAAATTTTTTTTGTCCATTGGCCCGAATTTGAGCAAAAAATCCCTTTTTATTTAAAAAGCTAAAAGTAAATCCGCATTCAAAAAAAAAACCTTCCTTTTTATTTTTTATATTGGGTTTTTCCCCTCGGCAGCATGTAAATTAATGAATGAGAACCGGGAAAACAGTTCTTTGGGGTTTTCCCCTAATTTCGAAAACAAAAAAATAAACTAAAAATGTACTTTGGGTTTTAAAAATTTTTTATTTCCCCTTTTTAAATAAACAAGAAAATTAAAAATTTGACATTTTGAAAAACATTTAAAACACAACAAATCAAGTATATAAATTAGTGATTGGATTTTTGCCCCCCAAAATAAAACAAGGGGTTTCAGGCAAATAGATTTTAACAATTTTTGCTTTCAACCGGGTAAAATTTTTTTAATTTTATTTTATGAAAATAAATGTTTAAAAATAACCTGTTGATATATTTTTGTTTTTAAAAATAATAAAAATTTTGTAAAATTTAAGCTTATATTTTCATTCCCCGTCATTGCAAAAAGCATACCATTTGTTTGGAAAAAAAAAGTTAGTTTTATAAAGGGTGAAAAATTTTGGGGGTTCGTAAATCGACCCGGAAAGCTGCCCCCTTTTTACACTTTCGAGCGGATTGGGCTTTTAATTAAAGGGCTGTCCCCAGGGTGGGGTAACTTGAGGCCTTTGCCCTTTCATAAAAAAAGACCAAAAACAATCAAAAAAAGGGTTTGGCAGATCGAGCCACAACCCATAAAAAAGAAAATAAAAGTACATGTTTCATATGTCTTGTTAGCGCAGTAAAGGGAGCCCCCCCCTGTCGGTGATGTGTTATCTTTGTTAAAAGGCAGGAAATTCGACTACTGGGGGTTTGTTAAACCATTTTTTTTTACCTCAGAAAAGTCAATTGTTCAAAAAAAAATTTCATTTTACATACATTTTAAAAATGAGATCGAAATTTTTATTTCCTGCCGATCCCAAAAAAAAAAACAAAAAAAAAAATAAAAAAAAAAAAACTATTAAAATTAAAAAACTATAAAAAAAAAATTAATATAAGAAGGGAAAACAAAAAAGGGAAAAACCGAAAAATAAAATTTAAAAATAAAATGATAAAAAACAGAGCCAAAAAAGAAAAAAAAGTTTTATAAAAATGGGCAAAAATTTTTTTGGCGTTCGAAAACCCATTTAGTTCAAAAATTAAAAGTTTTCAAAATTTAAAAAATTTTGATCTTCGGCCAAGCCATAACCCGGTTTAACATTTAAAAAACAAAAGACAAAGGGGGGAAAATTTTGCTATAAAAAATTTTTAAAAGGGGAAAAAGTTGGGGTTTTCCTTTTAAAGAAAAAACGGGTAAAATCCAGATAACCCCGTTTTGGAAATTTTTCCCCTTGTTAAAGTTAAAAACCACATTATTTCCAAAAAAACCAAAAAGGGAAAGTAAAGTTTCCCCCTTTTTTTCTAAAACCCAAAATTTTGGGCAAAGTGAAAAAGGACCAAAAATTAAAATAACAAAAAAAGCCATTTAAAAAGTAGCCATTTGCAAGTAAGCCCTTTCCCAAATTTTAATTTTAAAAAACTATTTTAAAAAAAAAAATAAAAATGAATTAAAAATAAAAATTTAACCTTTTAAAAGGGGCTTTTCCCTTTCGAAGAAAAAAACATTCTGTTGCAAAAATTTTTTGGCCCCATAAAATTAAAGGAAAAATCCCTTTAAAAAAACTATTTTTTGGGGCAAACCAAAAAGCTACTTTGCAGGGAAAATTAAAAAAAAACCCTTTAAAAACATAAATTTTTAGGAAAATAAATTTTTTCTGGGCCTGGGGAAAAAAAACCCTGGCCTCCATGAAATGTGTTTAAAAAAGGGAGTTTTCCATAAAATAAAAAACCCTCATTTAACCCAATTTTTTTTGTACAAAAAACACCCTTCACGTTTACACCAAAAAAAAGGTTTTTGGGTTTTAAAGTTTTGATTGTGTTTTTATTTTAATTGTAGTTCAAAAGGCTTAAAAAAAATAACCCTTTTTTTGCATTTCTTTTTTTTTCGAAAAATAATGGAAGGCCCCTGTGCTAAGAAGGACATAGAAAACTATTTTTTTGGAGTTAAAAATTTTTAAAAATTTTTTTATTTGGGCAAAAAAATACTTTTTTGGCAAAATAAAAACAAAACTTGCCATTCAGAAATGGGGCATACAAAATTTGCCCAAAAAGAAAGTTTTTGGGTTTTTTAGGAAAAAGTAGGGAAAAAATTCAAAGGGCCAAAAAAATTCCTTAAAAGTTTCAAAAATTTTAAAATTTTTGTTTTATAATTTCCCTTTAAAATATTAAAAATTTTTTAAGTTTTTACCCTTTTAAATGGTTTTTCCATAAAAATTTTACCAATTTGGGGTTTTTGTTATTGGTTTAAAAAATTTTTGGAAAAATTTTTGGCCCAATTTCACCATGGACAGAATTAAAATTTTTTTCCAAAAAAAATGGTTAAAAAACGGAATCACCTTAAAAAATTTGGGATATTATAGAAATAAGAAAAACCAAAAAAGAAACCTTTTTTCGCGGTTTAAAAAATGGGAAATGTTTAAAAAGTTTTTTTTGAAAGGTTTTAAAGGGAATTCTCAAAAAAAAAAAATTACCCCTTAAAAATTAAATTAACCCAAAAGTTTTTTTTATATAATTTAAAAAAAATTAAATATTTCATATCTTTTGTCTCCCCAAAGAAAAAAATGAAATAAAAAATTTGTTTAAATTAATTTTTCCCCCACCCCCCCAAAAAAATTTAGGTAACAGTCTTTTTATTTTTTATTGATAAAAAAAACTGTTTTTTCACCATTTTTTTAAAGGGGGTGGGGGTATAACAAAAAAATATTCCTGGAATTTGTTCCCTTTTGGAAAATTCATTCCCCCTTTTTTTTATTCCCGAGTTGTTCTTTCTTTTAAATATTGGAAAAAAAAAAAATTTTTTTATTTTACCCTGAAAATTTTTGCATTTATATAACTATATTTAATATTTTGTTTCCCCTTTTTGTTACTTATTTGTATATTTTTTACAATTATAAAAAAGACTTTTAATTTTTATACTTCTGTTTACTGACTACATTTTTAAAACAAACAGAAAAGCAAATACGGGTCCCTTTTCCAATTTTAACCCTTTAGTCTTGTTTTTTTATTCAATGGGAATTTTCTTCCCTAAAAAATCAAATTAAGCATTTCTATTTAAAAAATTGGGTTCCCCTTTCCCCTTTTTTTTAGGACATTTTCCATAAAATAAGTAAAAAGGAATTGCAAAAAAATTGTTTTCATTTTTTGGAAAAACCAATTATACCAATAGTTACTTTAAAATCTGAATATTAACATGACCTGTTTCGAAGGGAATAATTTTGGTAAAAGGGTTTCTGGGTTTAATGATGACCATCTTTTTTTGCGGCTGAGCTTTCAATTTGCTTTGCATTGGGAGCAACAATTTGATAATTTGTAAAATACCTTGGTGATTTAATCAAAGGTTGATCTGACTTTTAAATAGACTGTGATCCACAAACCTACATTCAAAATTTTCAATAATCCACAATAGATGGGGGGTTGCATTTATCAAAAAGAAAGAAAGTAATGAAAAATTAGATTTAAATAACTAAAAATATGCACACGTGTATTTTTCCCGTATGATGATAACTCCACATGTATTCTATTTCTAAAACTTTGAAAAAAAAAAACAATTGGCATAAAATCCATATGTATCAAAAACTTCTTGCATAAGAGGTACATGTACTAAAACTGTACTGGCTTCATGGCTTTCTATTTGATTTGCTGTGAAATGACCACGTGAAGAGAAAGAACTCTATTAAATTTGACCTTAACAATTTGCCTGGTGATGGCAAATGAATCATGTACACATTGCATATGAATATCAGCGCATCCGTGAGCATGGTCAACACTAGATGTTGGCTATTCAGTAAATACTTATTGGAAATTTGGAAATTTTCACTCAAACTGATACATGGTTTTGTCTACATTGAATGATGGTCCAGTCTATTTAAGATAGTAGGCATGGTAACGGTTGAGAATGGTGGCCTTGTAAACATGTTGCATGATTCGTTTATTTTCCAAAGAGATGAAAATATGAAAATTCTACTGCTTCTTAACAAACTGTTTGCATGTCCATTCATGCAAAACTCAAATGACTCATACAATGTATAAGATATGATTAAATGTAAAACGGTGACGTTCATTATTAAAGTGATAATTTTAAAGAAAAATGGGCATAATTTAGACAAGAGCAATGGATTATTTTTTGCAAAGATACAAAAATGTAGGATTTGCTATCATTATCATTTCAGTTACTTTTCCAAGTCTATGATTGATTAATACATGTATGTAGTTTTTTTTGCATTTTATATGTGAGGTGCTTCCATCTATCTTCTCTTGTAAAGAAAACTTGTCGGCAAAAGCATACTCACATGATAGGGTAAATTTACCCTTTGTACATGTATTTAAGATAATTTTCTTTACCGACACGTTGCTATTCATCAGTAAATGAAACTGTATTATATTTTCTAATATCCCATATTATAAGAATATGCTTTCATCAAAAAAAAGATGACAGTCATTATTTATTTTGTGATCACTTGGTTGTAAATGCATCAGAACAAAGCCAAGTCCGCACAATACAGTGCCTAAGCCGCCCTAAAATACATCTAAAAGTTGGCAGCATGATGCCCGGGAATTATATGTTTGAGACGGACTTTACCAGAACATCTAGACTAGAATGTTGAAATAATCAATTGTTGCAGACGATACAGCAAACGACAAAGCAGACGACAGTAATATACAAAACAGTAATAATATGTTTTACATTTGACTCTAATTTGTTAATAAACCATATAATATCTGACATCTGCTAGCTACTTATTTGAAGGTCATTCGTATACAGACGTAACGCAGACGACATAAAAAGAGAGACAATAATTAGAATTGAAATAATACCGACATAATTTGATGTTGTTTTTTACGCATATTTATTATAAGATTAAAGTCGAAATTCCGTGGTGGGGGGTTACAGTCGATGACTTCTAATTCAGTTACCTCTCTGGCGTGGGTTCGATCCCCGGTAGATGCTTTGGTAGTTTAGCGCGGAGGAAGGTAGTCTAGTACTGGTGTAACTCTCCAGGAACGATGGTTAGGAAACTACCCGCCTATATGACTGAAATACTGTTGGGAAAAGGCGTAAAATGAAACAAACAAAGAAGCAAACAAACAAATAAAGTCGAGCTGTAAAATAAGTCGTCTTTATTCCTAAATCATGTTATTCACCGGAAAGCCTACTGAAATACATGTATACAAAACTAAAATTACCTTTTACATAATAACATGGGGTCTCTTTGGTATACTGGTTATGGTCACGAAATTAAAGCATAAGCGACTTGAGCCGTTATCAACTCGATCATACAGATTCAATGACGTTTCCCACGCGCCCGAGGACGCCCTTGGAAGGCAGTGAGGTCGGAAACCCGGTGTGACGGGGGTATTTAATTCTGTTTTATTCAAGATACTTTTTCACTATAATTGATTTTCAAGAATTACTCAATATATACATGTATATAAGATAAGTACGATAAGCCGAGACTTTAACGTTTGGTCATTGAAAAGTAAGTAGATATTAAGTAGATACATTGAAATATGTGTTACTGATTGAAAACAAGTCAGTAGGTAAACTGCTTTGTCACCATTTATGTAATATTTATTCACAACTTATTACCTATGTGCTAAATAACCTTTTCATAGTATTTAGATTTCTATCGTCTAGTATTTGTTCTGAAATAGTGTTATTGCTCTTAAGAGCGTGTGAATAAAATCATTTGATCACAGGTGACCTGACCTCCCATCACGGTGATAATGATACATTTTCCCAAAATATTATTTTCCTTTGGGTTAGTAAAGGTAGCATAATTAAACTTCTGACGACTTGGTCAATTTTGGAGGTATTTCGTTTTTATTTCGCATATGCACGCATAGAATGTGTATTGACTGTACCTTAGCTGGATTATTCTATAGTGCTATAATTGATTGAGTTACATGCCTTGTCTACGATGTTTTGGAGACAACCTTCGTATATGTAACATGTACTTTTATGTAGTGGTGGTATTTAATAAGCTATGTTTTTCAAAAAAGAAGAACTATGTCAGTATTCATTTACAACTTAAAAGCATAAACTATTTAATATTAATCATGTGACCAGTACATGCCAAGATCATGTATTCTTACGTCACCATAAACTGTGCATTTTAAAACAAAGTGAAGCTCGTAATAAAGTTGAACAATAAAAGATATAAATTTCTTTATAAATTTTAAGTATTTAATTATGCTTGCCCCATTCATCTGCACAAATAATCATAGAATTCCTGGAGGGGAAGAAATAAAATAAGAAGTAAACAAACGTAAGAAAAGAACTTTCGATTGAGCATGTGTCTTAAAACATTATTCTCTATTTTCTCCTTTTTACTTCCGTTGAAGACACGTGCTAAAAGGACTGTGTTATTAAATAGTCATAGGACACGCGTACATTTACATGAAAAAAATCTTATGTAATCGTATTCTCTATATCACTTAGCCGAGAATGACAAGACCTGTCTGATGCAGAAACACTCTTTTAGTGAAACGAAGCGACATTAAACAAATTCATTAAGTCGTCTGCTATATCAACGAACGCGAAGAAACGCGTCTGTCTGAATAACTTTAATCAATCACTTTTACATAATCACCTTTTAGCTAGATCTCTAAAAAAAGAAAAGAAAACAACCCCGCTCTTTGTACTATGTTTATATAATTGTTTATTTTTTTTTTTATTTTTTTTTTTTTGGGGGGGGGATGTTTGTTTGTTTTTTGTCTGAAAAATGCACACACATACGACAGACGACAGTCTATTCAATTTACATATCGCCCTTAAAGCAACTTTGCATTTGAACAGCAATATATCAATACCCTTTAGGAGTTCTGGCGTGTGCAATGCTACCAAATCATGCTTATTCTGAGAAGTAGCAGACAAAAATATAGTAAAGAAAAATCATTGCAATAAATTTTCAAAATATTGCGCTGTGCAATCATTTGAATGATATTCAAGTAGTTAATCATTAAATACAAATTTAAGCTCATTCGACTTTAAAATGATACTTAAATGGTTTTTCCTGGTATTTAATGATACAATTTACGAAGACCCTTGCACCGAGTTTACTTTAAAATGCATATATATTGAAATTGAATACATGTATATTGCGGTTGTGAAGCTGAACCTTTATTTGTATAACAAATATGAAACATCTGTATATGCAGCAAATTTAAAACTAAACGATAAATCCTTTTATGTGAGGAAGCAATCCTTCAGCTACCTTACGGAATGTCATCGGTCTATTCCGGAGTTGGTGGGACTTCCAAACTAATAAAACAAATGAAATATAGACTATATGACTATAATTAAACGAGCAATAAAAATACAGCTATATTTGTCTGCTTTCTTCATTCAGTTTAGTTCGTGACCTGGAAGGCAAATATATATTTATTGCTCTTTAATTATCAAATTATGTAGATCAGTATCAATGAGCCTTAAAGCGTATGATTTCATCTCCAGATAAATGTTAGAACGGTTGGATTGACATAACAAGTGACTTGATAAATGAAGGAAGTATTTTACCAGTTCCTGTTAAGTGTTGAATTCTGCTTAAGCTGGTGCTATGGGGCTTGGACGGTAGCTTGCAGTTATCACACACTACCGTCCATAAACAGGCTCAATCAATCGAGCCTACAACATTTCAATTTTGGCTAAATGAAAGTCCAATTTAACTACACATATAAATCAGTATTGATATTTCAACTTTGCTCTGTCACAATGCTCATATTCCCTGAACCCTGTCTTTATGAGCCTGTTTGTTTCGGCGCTGCTTTGTGGCTTGTTCAAAAAGTAAAAAGAACCAATAGCTCAAGATTGATATGTGTTACATATATATTTTTACAATTATCATTTTGAATTTAAAGACTCAAAAACTTTGATGTGGCCAACCACGTCATCTGTTCCTGTTTTTATTAGAACTGCGGTTCGTAACAGAACACCTTTATGACAGCAGTATGAAATATGTAATCAACCATTACACAAGCTGAAAGTTAGCATAATTTCAAATACAAAACTACATGTACCAGAGGGCGAGCATTTATAGTTTTATCTCGACCCTATTTTTTCAAACTACTGATTTGTAAATATCTTAACTTATTTATATGATTTTTACAAATATCTTTTCTTTTTTATCTTGGTAATGTCAGGAAACTCTACAAGATGCTGCCTTGCAGACAAATTGTTGTTTCGTTAGAGAATGTCTCCGAGGACGAGGCTAGATGCTGATAGTATATGAATCAGATAGTCTGAAGCCTTTTGGGAGTCTCCGCATTTCTAATTGATGATTTCAAATTACTTTTCCTTATGTTTATCGATGCCTACCTTTTTTAATAGATCTGTGACTACAATGTATTTATAATGTATCTTTGAATTTACAATAATTTTGCAATACAATCTATATAGAGAAGGCAGTAAAGAAAACTTTATTTGACTGATTCAAGTTTTAAATTATGTTCTTCGGGATCAACTCGACTGTCAATTTTTTTAACTACGAAGGAGATACGGGGGAGGAATTGCTACACGACGGATGGAGTTCTTATGGTAACTTGTCAGGAGTTCTTATGATAACTTTCATGGAGTTCGTCGGACAACATTTGTATATACTACAAATTGGGAGATATGCTTGTACAAAGCCTTGTCCCAGGAGGCAAATTACACGTTTAATAGTTTTCTCATTTATCAACATAAAGTAATAAGGGTCGTCGAACCTTAAAGAATGTGATTTTGATTCCAGATCAGATTATATCTGACCTGACCTACCAAGTGGCTTCAATTTTAATATCTTACTCTTTTTACTATGTTGACACCAAGGAGATATGCAATAAAAAGAAAGCATACTTTAACGTTGTTTAATGAAATGAAAGTTTGAATGGAAAGGTTTCAACAAAATAAAGTTGGACATTGATTGTTGAATGAACAAAAATGAAGCTAGAATACATTTATTGATAATTATGAGTTGTGATAAATCAAAACTGTCAGCAATTTTCTTATTCTATGAATTCCCGTCAACTTTGATAAGTAAGAAATACTTGCCCACGAATGCATTGATATATATATATCGCAGACAAATAATTGTTTTGTTAAAGAAGTTCTCCAAGGACGAGACAAAATCTTGATAAATTATACTAACGACATTGTAAAATCTTACAGAAATCTTTGTATTTATCTTTGCTTCAAATTGATGATGTCAAACTCTTTTATAGAAAAAATTGTTATTTATTAAAAAGTTTGTTTTTGCTTTGCAGCTAGATATAAGAAAATTATTAGAAAATTAGTTAGAAAATTAGTGTCATTGAACCTAAGGGCTTGTTAATAAAATCTTGTGATTTAATCAAAGTTGATCTGACCTTAAATAAAGATGTAGCAACCTCATTTCATTTCCAATATCACAATAGATGGGTTCATTATCAATGAAAAGAAAGTTATGATAGGTAAATACTAAATATAGCAACGTGTATTTCATATGATGATAACTCTATTCTATTTCCAAAACTTTGAAAGAAACAATTGGCATAAAATCCATTTATATCAAACACTTCTTGCATAAGTTGGTACATGTACTAAAAGCGCACTGGTCATAGCTTTTTGGCCGATTTGCTGTAATATGACCACGTGAAAAGAAAAAAACGGAAAATTCCATTTCACATTTGCCTACTGATGGCCAATAAATATATTCACATGTAAACATTGCATATCAATTTCGGCGCATCCGTGATCATGATCTACACTAGCTGTTGGCTATTCAGTCAATACTTATTTGAAATTTTCACTCAAACTGAAACATGCTTTGTCTATATTAAATGATGGGCAAGTCCATTTAAGATAGTAGGCATGGTAACGTTAAAGGATGGTGGCCTTGTATACATACTGCATGATTCGTTTATTTTCTAAAGAGATGAAAAGATGAAATTTTACTGTTTCTTTACAAACTGTTTGTGTTGTTTTGCACGTCCATTCATGCAAAACTTAAATGATTCATACACTTTAAAAAGGAATAATTATTTTAATTGTAAGACGTAGATGTACAGAAATTGGGCAATAGTGATTATTCTTGCACAAATGTAAGATTTGCTATCATTATCAATTTATTTACTTTAAATGACTGCAATTTATATGTAGTTTTTGCATGTCATATGAAATGCTGTCATCCATCTTATCTTGTATATTTTGTCGGCAAAAGGATGCACAAATAAGAGGGTAAATTTATCCTCTGTATATAAATGTATAAGACACTTTTCTGTCGACACGTTGCTATTCATAAGTAAATGAAATTGTATGATATTTTCTTATATCCCATTTCAAGAATATACTTTCAGCAAAAGAAAAATGACAGTCATTATCTATTTTGTGATCACTTGGTTGTGACTGCATCAGAGAAACAAGCCAATTCCTCAGAACAGTGCCTAAACCTTCCTTTAATACATCTAAAAGTTGACGACTTGATGCCAGATAATTATATGTTTTGAGACGGACTTTACTAGAATGTTGAAAAAATCAATATAGCAGACGACAAATCAGACGACAGTGATATACAAAAACAGTAATAATATGTTTTACACTTGACTCTAATTTGTTAACAAACCAAATAATGTCTGACATCTGCTAGCTACTAATTTGAAGGTCATTCGTATACAGACGTAACGCAGACGACATAAAAAGAGAGAAAATAATTAGAATTGAAATAATACCGACAAAATTGTTTTATGTTGTTTTTTACGCATTTTTATTATAAGATTTAAGTCAAGCTGTTGCATCAGTCAAGTTTTTATTGCACATTCATATTATTCACCGGAAATTCTGGTGATATACATGTTTACAAAACTAAATTTACCTTTGGGGTCTCTTTGGTATACTGGTTATGGTAACGAAATTAGAGCGTTAGCAATTTATCGTTCTCAACTCGATGTTATTGCGTCCATGGCGTTTCCAACGCGTCGTCATAGGGCACCATGGGAACCCAGTTTGGACCGAAGCCGGTGTGACAGTGGTATTAAATTCTTTTTATTCTAGATACGTTTTCACTATTGATTAACTTTTACGTTGGATCATTGAAAAGTAAGTAGATAAATACATTGAAATATGTGTTACTCATTGAAACAAGTCAGTAAGTAAATAGCGTTGTCACCATTTATGTTATATTTGTACACAATTTGTTATCTAGGAGCTAAATAACATTCTTTATTGTATTTAGATTTCTATCGTCTAGTATTTGTTTTGAAATAGTGTTACTGTATTGACCCTAAGGGCGTATAGATAGAATTATCTTATTACAGGTGACCTGACCTCCCATCACGGTGATATGATACATAACATGTACTTAAAGACAGTGGTGATATGTTAATGCTATGTTTTTCATAAAAAAGAACTAGGCCGATGCTTTTTACAATCTATTAAATGCATTAAGCGCCAGGGCATTGGTTGCGAAAGTTATTTTAATTAAGAATAAAAAACTAAAATATTAAGAATAAAGAGCATTATTGACCATTGCTAAAATAATGAAAAAATATTAATAGTTGTTGAGTTTAAAGAATACTGAATAGTATTGGGCGAGTACACAGCTGGAAAAAAGCTCCATACACAAAAAACGACAAAAACCTATTGTCCTTGAGACTACCAAGCTACAGCTTAATTTTAGATTATGTCAGAAGGAATTCGTGCTTTGATAGTTAAACAAGGACTAAAATGTGAAAAAACATGACCTTTTGCATCATTCAGGCTTAACCAGGTTTTCAATTTGACACTAACCTTTCGTAAATTAAGGATTGTCAATTTAAGAAGTTGCAAAATGTAACATGACAAAGTTTGTCGTTTTTTCCGACGAAATTTAATATGGTGCGATACGTTTGTATGCTTTTATGATGGACTTTGTGTCCCCGATGTGTTTACGTAACATTTGTACACAAATAGAAATATGTTTATATTGATTGTAATAAATGAGAGAATAAAACCAAAACGATTTTTTACATTATAGTACGGTAAAGTTAATCTTTGAGTTTATAATGTATACTTTTGTTTCTTTGTTACCTTTTTTATGCATACGGATATAGAGCTGGTATGATATATCAAAATTTACACGTTAAAACATTTTAACAAACATAGAAAATATATGGATGGACTGCAAAAAAAATTAAAGAAAACTTGAACCATTTGTGTTTAAGTTCTTCAGTGACTTTTTTTCTTACAAATGTCCCACACAGACCTGAGATGAGACCGACACATAATCAAAATGTTATTTTGAAAAAGAAAGTTATCAAATGAAAGATGGAAATGTATCTGACACATGAACACATGCATATCAGATCTGTCTGCTTGACCATCATGATTCAGTTCACTGTCTAAGAATTGATAATAGAGAAAAAAGAATATAGCGGAACAAATGTGATGTAATCAATGGTATATTTGACATATTAGGTGATCAACCCAGACGGCTTTCCTGGATAATTCAGTTATTACCAATATCTCATCAAACAACCGACAAATAATATCTTACATGAGTTTTGATCAAGCACTGAGAGGCAAATGACCATTGGACTCAATGTCCAAAATAAATTATAATGGAGAAAATAAGTTGCCTGACATCCTTACCGGTGTCCTTAAATTTCAAATCCAATGTCATTTTAAACTAAGTTGGCGGACTTTTATTTTGACCCGTTTGCTTTTACTCTTTTGATATGCATACGAAAACGGCTTCACAATTTCAATATTCTTACAGTTAAAAAAAAACAACAAACAAACAAACAGATATCTAAATTTTATTTAACGCTCATCAGATAAAACGCCATAACTTATCAGTAAACATGTTCATTTAGCCATTCAACATAATTTAATAAAAAACATACAACCACTTACAGACAGACAATGGTTATATTAATATGCATTATCAAGAAACTGCAAGATGTTTTTATCCCACCGGAATAAGAGTCTTACTCAGCTGCCAACGTTATATCTTTAGTTTACATAAACTATTTTGATTATGTAAACGTTTATTGAATAAAGAACTTTTGCCACTGATTAAATAAAACAGAGAAAAACATGTATTGAAAGAACATGTTAAAAGAACATCATTGAGGTCCAAAAGCATAAAACATAAAATATAGATCCCTTACATAAATCAAGTGTTGCACATTAAATAGAAAGATTTGCAAAAGAGAGTCAAAATAATTTGAAAATCGAATTTTTGTGCTATTCTGAGCCGGATTTGATTTTTCTAAAGGAAATGTTAGGAGACGTTGATCAGGTCTACACGTACTAATCAATTCAACTTTTCGTTTCTTAAAATCCCTGCTTCATGATTATATGTGGAATTTAGTTTTACGCATCTGTTTGATAAATTTACAAAGCAGTTTTGGCTTTCCACGTAGTTGATACTTGAAAGTATACAAACCTTAATATTTAATATCAAATTATTTACTATTAAAAACCTTTCGTTATTATAACCTAAGTTTATGTTAATTAATTGCTATTTTAACCTCATTGTACTTTTATTCATGTTTGTCACCTTATGGTGTCATGTTTGTTCATGGAAAGATAATGATACCAGATAATGATTACACCTTGCATCATATCAATATGCCACACAAGGACTTTAACTGATTGAATAACCAAACACATGCGAGTGTTTCTGGTAATTCAATTCTATAATAAATGCAAATTTAAATGTTGGCACGAAATAATTTGCACGTTAGCGAATATCTAATATATACAACATCAGCTGTCGGTATTAATTCCCTTTAAATTAATTTTTTTTAAGTAAATCTCTTTCATTTTTTTTCAAAATGTAGGGAAAAAACAACTTTTTCACGTGAAAATTTATACAATTTATATAATCTAGGACTTACCTATCAAGGACTATACGTTATTTCTGTAGATAAATATACATGCATTGACGAAATAAAAGTTGATTAAATCAGCTAAATTGTATCTTATTTAAAAAGTGTTATAATCATGATGTTTGTTTTAAAGATAAAAATGTTTAACTTATAAAACAACTTATAAAAATATGTTTTATTTGATATGCAAAACCGAGACATATGGTTTAATATTTTGAGCAAAATTAAAAGTTGCCAAGAAAAAAGTGATTAGTGAAAGTCACTGTTACAAAATATTTTTTATTTACTTACTCGCTCGCTTATTCATTCATTCATTCATTCATTCATTCATTCATTCATTCATTCATTCATTCATTCATTCATTTATCAACAGCACATATATATGACTTATATATGACTGTACAGAATAATTATCGTAATGCTATAATATTCCATGCTGATCGACATACATGTATAAAACATTCAGAATACTCCAATCGATTGTAGCCGACGACATTTATCTGTTGCACATTAAACACAAAAAGTATGCAATCTGCTAAGCCCACATAGGAATAATGTCGCATGTCTGTTACCAGCTTCGTTCCTATAGAAATGTAACATAGAAATATATGGAGAACTAGTTTGAATATAGCATTAATATACATGTATGCCTCTTTTGTTGCAAATTCTGATTTTTGTTACCTAGTAAAATCCATTGTCGAATCTGTCAAGTTGTATCCCAATGTTCGTTAATTCACGTATCTAATAGTTTCAAAGGCTTTGATATAATAACATAACTGTGACTGAAGAAATGATTTTGATTTTGATAGTGAGTTTTTTTAGATAAAAAAATATTCCTACACTAAGATATTTAAATAGCCAAATGAACTAAATACAAACTATAAATTTGTTTTGAATCGGTATGTTGTGGTGAAAATAACACATCATGTTCTTTTGGTTCCACGTTTGACTGTTTTGATGGTTGGATATTAGACAGTACTTAACAAATGAAATATTAATTAAATAAAAAATGCGGTTAAACTATTTTCTCGCAAAAGTAACCGACGACGTGAATTACAAATAAAACATTCCATTTGTAACATATTTCATTACTGGAACAGAAATTTACGGCAAATAAAAACGGAAATGTGTCTGCTGTCTGCACAAATGGGCAGTAAATCAAGTCCGGTCAACACAAGTCATTTGAAATCTTACACTATATTTCGAAGTTTTACTTGATAAAGTAGGAGCAGAGGATTTTTTGACAAAGTCGATATAATGAATAGTTTAAACCTATGTAAAATTGAGGAAGTAATTATGTCTAGGCCTGTAGGAAGATCTATCATTTTCTGTTTGGTTTCTTAAAATAATCAAAGTGTTTTATGACAGGTTAGATTATATTTCTTTCCTGGTTATATTTCCTTTAACAGTCATCATGCATGGATGAATTATCATTATGATGCTCTTTTATGTTGCCTTAAATTCCTTTACCATTATCAGAGACTTTAAAGCTTTGTGGCATTAGCCATACGGATCTTTGAAACAATATATAAATAAACTACATACAAGAGTGTCGTACTTCACTTCAGTGTTGTTACATTTTTCTGGTCCTTCGGGACCATTGACTCCAGCACTTTTCTGTGTTGAAAATTGAGTACCGGTCAAACCGGTGCTAGGGGGAGGGATGAGGGATGTTACACTTATTTATTATCCCTCTTGTACCAGGTCTGCAATTTTTCAAGTAAGTTTGTTGTGATTAATGCTTCAGAGGGATCACCCTTCTTCCAGATTATTTATTTTATTAATTTATTTATCTAAAATGTTGCTCACACCAAACTAACAGTTGATTCAATTCTATATGAAAACAAAACAGTTGTCTTATTTGTGATAAAATATTAATTAATTTAACGTATTGTTTTAGTCATAGGTTTAGTTAAAACTCCTTTTGTTATAAGTATCCTTGACCTTTATCACGCTTCATTAATTAATTGTACCATCCTGTAGATATAAAAACGGACATAATTCATATTATTATAACCGGATATAACAAATTTTCCCATTCAAAAATCTAGATGATTGGGACAATACTATATAAAGGATTCAAAAGACTGCATTGGCTATGAAAAATTATTGAGAATTTATAGAATCGGAGCTAAAAGTAATTAGTAACCCGTAAACAACTGCACGAGACATTAAATCATTCTTTAAAATGAAATTATTTTGTCAGCACTTTGTGATTGTAAAAGCATAACATGCGCACTATTTTACAATAGGGGATTAGTATACGTCCCAATTAACGATATTCCAGGCCATTGGGAGTTTGATATGAAGTTAATGAGTGCAAATATTTTTGGGGTTTTTTTGGCGATAAAATAGAGAAATGAAGAATCCCATATGAACCATCAAAACAGCAAAAATTGAAAACGTTACAGGCACACTTTCTTCAGCTTAAACAGAATTCAATATTTAACATGGAATGATAGCATTTTGAATTCAGAAGTATGTGGATGGTAACTTGCACTTTACAGTACCATCCATGAACAGGCTCAATCAAACCGAGCCTGCAACATTTTCAATTTTGTTGTGTTGGACTTTCTTTAGGGATTCTGTTTTTCTCTATTTCATACTGCGGTTATCATGGAACTTTCAATAATGTGACAAGTTTATGCCATTCCATGTAATGCGGCGTATACTCACCAAGTTAGATATTCTGTGTGCTTAAAAAAGAATAAAAAAGTGGATTAAGCTTATATATTGGAATAATGGATGGGGACCAAAAGTTATGAAGCTTGCATATCAATAAAAGGCCGTCAAATGCATTAATACCGACACTGTTATAGTCATACGTCGACTTTTTAGCTTTACTGGTGTGGAAGATATCAGGTGCCCCTCATAGCATTTTTCGGGCACGAGTAAGCTCGTGGGTAGAACCACCGACATGGCTTGATATCTTCCTCACATGATGCCGATTCAAACAAACAGCAGGTAGTTTACTTTATACAAATTTATTTTAGTTCGATTGTGTTGGAAGCTGTAAGCTTATTGAAACACTCTCCGTTCTTGGAAGGAACTAACCAGTACTAATGAATGTAAAGTTTCTTTCTCAAGGAAACAACGGCTTGTCCCTGACAGGGTTTGAATCCACGCGGTCAGCAATCCTTAGATTACTAGTCGACGCGTTAACCACACGATCACGCCGCCACTCTAAAGGCAAAATGTAGTATGTTGGTGATATCATATTACTAAAACCAGCGGCACTCTGTATTATAAGTTAATCAAGATTTCAAAAGAATAACATGCAAATCTCGAATGATTCATATGAGGAATGAAACGTGTGTACGTTAACTATTATACAATAATTTAACATCAATGCGCGATTATCTATGCACTCCTTTACAATAACTGTATAATTTGTCGGGTTTTTTTCTTTCTTTTATTTTCTCCTATGTTTTGTATTATATGTTAGGCGTAATATTATCCGCCTTATTTTGTAAATAAATTCATTCCCTGTAGGCAAAATATTGCATTTTTGGATAATGTGGATTATACCATGAATCATTTAGAATAGACGGAAGCTAGTCTTACAAAAAAACTTTAAAATTGAAAACTTGGTATGTAATTCAATATAATTAATGTCAAATAACGATTTGTCATGCACATATTAAACACAAAGGCAAGAAATGTTATCTTAAGTATACTCATTAATTTTAAGCCATATTCAATGGATATAAAGCAGGGACTCTTATTTTCTCTATTTTATAGGATTATCTGTAGACTAAATATTTTTACTTTTGTCTTGCTCAAAATAACATCTATCTGAATTATTACTTAATAAAATGATGGTACAATAAAATTGTATTATTATATAAAGTACCTCTTTATTATAAACAATAATTTAAACACCTAACAAACAGTATCACAATAACTCGATGCTAATTTTCAAGTATGTCAGCTATAAAAACATTTAGTGAAACAGAACGGTAGGGAGCACATGTCTCCGCCGAATAATACCAAAAGCACACTTCCAAGTCCATTCGTTATAAGGCATGTTTCTACTCAACATAAGGCAAAACACAAAATTATTATATGTAAAATATAGGTGGTGGCAAACACGGATTGTCATTTATGTAATTCTTCTTAATAATTAACTTATTAAATTTGTTTGTTTTTTCCTTTTTTTACCATTTATCAACGTTTCATTAATGTTACAGTTAAGATCATTATAACTGTAATAACCCCACCACCCTTTATTATTACTTTTAATGTGTCTCTTAAATGTGTGTATTTTTTAAATATCATTATTAAAGTTTCACTGTCTCTCAACCAAAGAACAGTGGGTTCGAGTACTTCTAAGGTTAAGAACATGTGTCCTTTTGTATGCATTCGTGTGCATTGATACCCTGTCCATGGTACAATATTTGTTGTTGTTAGTTAATCAATGATCATACTATATAGTTTGTACTTTAAGCTTAATGTAAATCATGATTCATGGTTTGGTTCACTAAATTTACATACGTGACCAGAATACAAATAAAAACTTTGAAGTTGTTAAAAAGAGTAATCTATCTTCTCCAAGCAAAGAAAAAGTAAAGTTAAGAAATGCAATACAAAATATAAATTTGAATAAGAAATGGCTAAAAAGCGACTGTAATCATGACAAAATTGAATGTGATTGCATTTCATAATGTGATAAACAAGAAAGAAAAAGTAAAATAACAAACATGTAATAGATAGTTAAATATTATAGAGATCTTGAACACTACATTTTAATAAAAAAGTCAAAAAGATCTCATTTATAAACATACTAATGTCGTTTTTTTTCTTTAAATAAATGTACACTGTAAGCTTTAAGTACAACATTTAATTTGAAATTCAAAAAAGGTACGATACAGGCAAAAGGAACGAACGTATTGTTCGAGAAAAAGAAGCCTCAATTTATATTTTGACAGCAGAATTATAAGATTCCCCCAATTGAATAAATCCTATATCGGTATTTCAAATTATCATTTAGTTTTGCATATGCATGTTGTAATGTAAATGGCATATCATTGCGAACTTACATTTCGAAAAATCTCAATGTGTTTGTATATGTTATGCTTAATTAGGGTCCACCCGCCCCTTTTAGACACTGAGAGTACGGACCCCGGACATGTCGCCATTCTTGTCCTTAAAGGTTATTAAATGTCCTTAAAGGTTATTAAATGTCCTTAAAGGTTATTATATGCCAAAGGATGACTTATAAGATTTCTATTTAGTAATTCACTGAATGATATTTATTTAAATATGCATGCAAGCTGAGTCTTGTTATGTTTACTATTTTGATGCACGGGACGTCAATAAAATCAGGCTTCATGGGGAAAAAAGAAGGTGTTGCTGACAAAATAAATGATCATATCTTTCGGGCGAGCTTGACTGACTGATTAGGTTATGCAACTTGGATTGGTACCTGACACATGTATTCCAGATGCAAGAATATTCTTTCTAGTTGTTCATCGACGACTTTTGCATGACAATTAACCAAAAGTAATAGTATGCGGTTCCTTTTCAATTTTGTATATTAATGAGAATACCCCAAACCGATGAAATATAATTTAAGTTATAATACCTAGTAAGATTCAGCAGCAAATTATATAGAATAGATCATTTTGTTTTGTTCTTCCTTTTCATTCAGGTAGTTTCAGTCAAAGGAGGGGGCCTTAACTCATTTTATATAATCCTTTAGAGATGCATTGCGGTTAGCTCATATGACTATATTTGTTAAATCTGTGGCCAAGTATCGTCCATATTCTAAAGAATACGAGGGGTGTCCCAGAATTACGTGGACTTTTGCTATAACTTTTTTATTTTTTAATGCATTTTTCAGCAAATTTGTACACAATACCTTTAACATATCCTTAATGAATATGTCCATTATTTTTAAATTTCTAACATTGCTTCTCTATATTTTACGTCGCTATAGTAACGCAGTATGCGCAGGGCGGGGCAGTCCAATATTTTGTATTAATAAGTTGTCTTTACTTTCGTATATCTTGCGTATTTATACGTAAAAAATGGCGCGACGTCGTAAGCATATGCAGTGACGTCATATAAACGTTCGTTTGAAATTTTGACGTCATAGCTGTTTCCGTTATTGTTTACCAGCGGACAACTGACAACCGTTGCTCTTGGATATTTAACAAAAAATGACGTCCACGGATTTCGCGGAACATCGGCCTATCATCAAGTTTTGTGTTAAACTTGGGAAGACGCCAACACAGACGCAGGAAATGTTGGAGACTGCAAAAGTGAGACCTCATGTTTGTCGATCACTCGTTTTCAAGTGGCATAAGCGTTTTCGAGACGGCCGGGAGGACATTGAAGACGACAAGGGTCATGGGAGAAAGTCAACGTTGACTGCAGCGTCAATTAAGGAAGTCACGGACGTCATAGATCGGGACATTATTATTATTATTATTATTATTATTATTTGCGGTTTAAGTATATGTACAATATCGCTTACTTAGTAGATAAATTGTCTATTTGTCAGGTGTTACGGCGATATCTTGTGCGTTCCTTGCGTCGGAAGCGGCCGAAGCTTCCCTTGGATCAGGTGTTGCTGCACCAGGATAACGCGCCAAGCCATAACGCAGCATCCACCAGGCTGGAGATCAGTCTTCTGGATTTTCAGATTCTGGAGCACGCATCCTACTCGCCGGATATGGCGCCGATGGACTTCCGGGTATTTCCAACTGTGAAGTCGGCACTTAAGAGACGGAAGTTCGATTTCTTCTAGGAACTCTCGTTCGCAACGTAGAAAGTGGTGGCTGATTTCGACCAGGAGTGGTACAGGACGGTGTACGACCAGTGGATATATCGACACCATAGGTGTATTGAGTTAGGCGGCGACTATGTTGAGAAAAACTGACACGCATTTATTAACAACTAGCGACGCCACCGGAATGACGTCGTAACGTCGGAATGGACTGTCCCGCACCCGCTACCCCTTGTCTCATTACCCTGCCCACAGACACTGATCCCGTTGCCGGACAACTTTGAAATTTTTTGTACTAATGCAATAAAGTTGCATTTTGTTCATGTTAATTTTGTTTGTTTTTATTTTTAGTAGTTTTTGAGTTACAGCAAAAGTCCACGTAATTCTGGGACACCCCTCGTATGTCTCATATGGGGTTGTGGTGAAGAAAGGCTGTATTTTATTTTTTGTAATGGCCTAAGCTTGTACAACTTTGTGTGAAATTGGTTCATACGGGACAGGGCTTTATTTAATTTTGTCTCTAGTTATACTTAAGGTATTAGGACCCTAATGGGCACTATCAGGAACTAAAAAAATGACATCATAAGTCAGATGTGTACCTTAAAGTACACCTGTATGCAAAATTTAAACAAAGTTTACCGTACGGATATCAAGTTATGGCCACTTTTCTGAACTCAAGCTAGGATGTTATGAGGGCCCTTTTTTTTAGAAAGTATGAACCTTTAAATAATCTGCAATAACATTCTAGTGAAAAATGTTTTCCCATTAATTTTTTTGTAAGAAACAAATAGTACCATTCAGCTAACAATCCAAATAAGCAAAATTATGGTATTTACTTAAAATTTATGAAATCTGTATAAAAATGTTACCCTACCCACCCATTTTTACCACGTGTCTGACCATTTTTATACTTAGGGAGCCTAATTTAAAAAATTCTTAAAATTTACCCAAATGAGTGCCAGTTTTCAAAGTTTCCCTAAATTTTTAAAAAAGTATATAGGTTGATCTTGTAAAATATGAAATACTTTTACCGTCCAGTTTTGATTATATTACACTTTGAAAATATCAGGTACCATATTTATTACTAGATTTAGCATAATTTAGCCAATAAAAACCTATATAAATTAAAAAATCAAAATTAAACACTTTTTTCTTTCCAAATGGGACATGAGAGATACATAAATAATGTTAAAAGAAAAAAAAGAAAGAAAAAAAAGTTGACCCTTCTGGGGTTTGAACCCATGGCCCTCATTTTCAATGTAGTTAACAGTAGTTCTAGCCTATTTGAATACTCTTCAAAGCGGAGGTAATGCATTAGGGTGCTAATACCTTAAGTATCTTAAAGTGGTGTCCAACCTAATATTATATAAATGTATTATAAAGAATCAATGAACATCAATATAGGCCATGGTGACATTTTATATGAATTTATAACAACAACACCAACAGACAATACTGAAAATAAAGGAAATCATATCAATGCAATTTTCTATGTAAAAGAAAAACGGAAAGGTGTCTGCCATAGCAAATCTTTCCGCTTGGCCATCATGATTCCATTAATGATTCCATTATATTAAATGGCATGGGAAGAAGAGTATTGTATGATAAATGTGATGTAATAGATGCTTTATATTGACATACGTAATTCAAGTTAGTGGGGAAGTGACTTTCAATATAGACGAGTTTAAGGCGGTTAAACACTCAGACAAGTAACATTGAAACATCGATGAAAAATAAATATACATCTATGCGACACAACACCACCCCCTTCCAAACCTCATCCCATTTTTTCTCAAATTTTACACTTTGAACTTTTAAGGCATCTTCAATAGCTTCAACTCTTTAAGAAAATTCTATTCTAAAAGAACTAATTCAAAATTTGATTAAACAACCATCGGAGTGAATATCAATATCATTTGCCCATGGACATGGTTAGTCTCGGTTTTATCTTATAGACAATATCCATTAATTATTTAAACGTGCAATCCGTTGCATGCAGACGCGTTATCAAGAAACTGCACGAGATAGAAAGATGTTTCAATCCCATTTGATGACATGCTTACTTACAAAGGTCATGTAGATCTATATAGATCAAACCAGAAACTGGTAATGATGAGTCATTTAAAGAATTAAGGATATTTATTAAGCCATCCCTCAAGCAGAATCATGCCTTCACAATTCGGAATGATTCATTGATAGCATTGGTATACTTTTACTGTGATTTATATTTTATGATTTCAATAGTCAACTATTTTGTGATGTAAGATTAATCTTGGTTACTAATAAAACAGTCATTTGCCTATCTCAGTAGCAATGAGCAAATGTCCTGTTTTAATTTAATGATATGCCGTAAAATTCAATACTGACCGACTTCAGGCATTCAGAATGTTCTAATCGATTGCATCAGACTACATTTATTAAATGCGCAAGATTTTATAGTGGGCACAAATGTGCAATCTGTTACTCCCACATAGGAATAATGTCGCATGTCTGTTACAAATTTCATTCCTTTACAGATGCAAACCAGACAAAACAAAGTCATTTTAAAATAAGCATTATTCAGTTCCCTTCTGGCGCTATTTGGTTTTCATCCTTCAAACTCAATTGTAATGTTGCATCAGGCAGTTGATCTTGCCCTGTCATTCATTTCATTCACAGGGGTTATAGTTCCAAAAATGTAATTTAAAAGCTTTTATTATAATCATAACATAAATTGTCCAAAGATATGACGATTTTGGATGATGGTTTCACAAAAAATAGATATAATTTTTATGAATTTCAATGTACATTTATTACAAACTTAATTTGATCCGGGGTTTGTTTTGTTGCATCATGGGGAAAATAATGTGTTGGCGTCGAAAAAATGATCATATCTTTCGAACGAGCTTGACTGACAGATAAGGTTATGCAACTCAGATTAGTACCTGACACATGTATTCCCGTAGGCATAGCCAACATGCAAGAACATTCTTATGAGTTTTTTTCACAGACGAACTTTGCACACAAAAAATAGCCATAAAAGCATGCGGTTCCTTTTCAATTTTGTATATTAATGAGAGTACCCAAGACCGGTGAAATATAATTTAAATTATGATACAGCAAATGATATAGAACAGATCATTTTATTTTGTTTTGCCTTTTCATTTGGATAGCTTTAGTCAAAAGGGGCGGGGGCTTGACTCATTATATACCATCCTTCACATATACATTGATGTTAGCTTATATGGCTGTATTCATTAAATCTGTGGCCAAGTATCGTTCCTTTTCTAAAACACATGTCTCATATGGGGTTGCGGTAAAGAAACACTGTATTTATTTGTTTTGGTCTTAGTTTGTAAAGGTGGTTATACGGGACAGGGCTTTCATTAAATTGGTCTATAGTTAGACTTAAGGGTCTTCATGTGTCCAGCCTCAAAATATATAAATGTTTTAAAGAGAATGAATGAACTTCAATATAGGTCATGTTGACCTTTTATATGCATTTTTAACAACAACAACGCCAACCAGACAATACTTAAAATACAGGAAATCATATCTATGCAATTTTCGTTGTAAATAATAAAAGGAAATTCGTGTGCTATCTAAATATATGGACAGCAAATCTTTCTGCTTGGCCATCATGATTCAATTAAAGTTTCCGTTAGAAGAAATGACATAGGAAGAAGAATATTGTATGATAAATGTGATGTAATAGATGCTGCATTGACATACGTAATTTTAGATAGTGGATAGGTGACTTTTATTAATGACGAGTTCGAGACGGTTTATCAGTTAAATAATTAACGAAACATCGATGAAATATAAAATTAGATCTATGTAAATAAAACACCCACCCCCTCCATCCCCACCCCGGCCCCAGCCTAATCCCATTTTTTTCTTATATTTTACACTTTGAATTCTTAAAGGCATCTCAAATATCTTTGAAATTTAGAGAAATTCCCATATTCAAAATTTGATTAAACAAGCATCCGAGAGAATATCAACATTATTTGTTCTTGGACATGTACAGCCTCCGTTTTATCTTATAGACACTATCCATTTATTATTTAAACGTGCAATCCATTACATGCAGACGACTGTTATATAATGTGTTGTCAAGAAACTGCACCAGACAGAAAGGTGTTTCAATCCCATCTGAATATGCGACATGCTTAGTTACTAAGGTCATGTAGATCAATTTAGATCAAATCAAAATTTTCAAACAATATAGAATATTTACAAGCAACCCCTCTCCGGCATAATCATGTCTTCACAATTTGGAATAACCCATTGATAGCACTATTATGCTTTTACTGTGATTTATATTTAAATTTATGATTTTGATAGTTAACTATTTTGTGATGATAGATTTATCTTGGTTAAAACAACAGTGCATTGACCTAACTCAGCAACAACTATCCTGTTTTAATTTTACGTAATGTCGAAAAATTCAATGCTAACCGATTGCATCAGACATTTATTAAATGCGCAAGAATTTATAGTGCACACAAGTCTGCAATCTGTTAATCCCACATAGGAATAATGTCGCGTGTCTGTTACAAATTTCATATCTTTACAGATGCAACCCAGACAAAGCAAAAATGAAAAAGGGAGTCATTTTTAATTACTAAGCATTATTTCATTCTCCCTTTTAGTGCTATTTGATCCCTCAAATTCAATTGTAATGTTGCATAAATCAATTGATCTTGTCCTGGCATTCATTTTATTCACAGGGATGATAATTCCAATATAGAGTAGAGCTTTTATTATTATCATATCAATATATATTTATTTCAAAATTAATTTGATCCAGGATGTATTTTGTTGCATTATAAAACGTACCTTACATCTTTTTTCATATTTTGCTTCGGTGAGAAGATTATGGACTGTACCAGACAAACGGCAAATGTACTTTAATCCCAAAGAAATGCGGCAAATAATAATTGTCTTGGAAAAATGTCAGACGTGAATGACAAATAAAACATACCATATGTGAAATATTTCATAAGAGGAACAGAAAGTTCACAAATAAAAAATCGAGGTATGTCTGTAATCTGACAACAGGCGTTGTAAATCCTGCTTAGTCACTGTAGTTCAGTTTAAATCTTACAATTATTCAAAATTACTCATGATAAAGTAGGAAAAGAAGAATATTTATGACAAAATCTTTAAAAAAAGGAATATATTAAGTGAATGTTAAAATACTGGAAGTCATATATTTATGCAAAGCAAGTTTTAGGGTATTCATGAACTTCTATAAAAGTAAACAAGTGATTCTGCTTAAGTCGGTGCTGGAGACATGGACGGTGTTACTTGCACTTTCCAGTACCGTTCATGTACATGCTCATTCAAAGGAGTCTGCAACATTTTCAATTTTGACGTGTTGAGCTTTCTTTAGGGATTTTTTTTTCTGTATCATCTTTAGATAGGTGAGATTAGATATTTTTCCATTCAATAGAGTAACTTTCAATTCAATATTTTATCATACATTGATGCAAAAATGAGTCATCATTATCTTAATATGCTTTCTTTTATAATGAAGGAGTTGTCTCTATTATCAAAATTTGCCAAGAGTGTTATTCAAAGCAATTTAAAAGTTGATCCAAATTTATAAGCAATATACGAGAATATGAAAATACAGCATAACTGCTCTCCTAATATTTGCTGATTATTTATTTCTCATAAGTGATTTATAATTGTTTATTAACGTATTGTCTTGATCATGGTAGATTAAACCGAGTTTCTTAATATAAGATATGGAAAATAGGTATTCTTGGTCATTTAAGTCATTTTTTTGCTGAATCAAAATAAATGGTTTAGTGATTTATATAGGATTAAAAAAAACAAAGCTAATATAAAGAAGCATTTTCACAATTGAATTCGCCAAGAAATTCTAAAAATAAACAAATTTTGTATAGTAAAAAGATTTTAGAATAATTATTCTGGAAAAAACTGAGTGAGCGAATGATCTGAAATTTTTCAAACAAGTTATTGGTCTAGACCTACATCAAATGAAACATTAATCTCGAAAAATTATTTCCTGCCCTGTCATGTCATATAACCTAAGTTTAGTCCCTTTAAGGATCAAAAGATTGCACTTTTTTCCGTAAAAAATATTACATTTACAAGGTTTTGAATAATTTCAAAAAAAATGAAACATGATTTGTGTCATAACTTTTCGGAAAAGTTAAAGTTGATTCCCTGTAATGTATAGAAATGTTGTTAAACATTACATGATATATCATGCTATATTTTCATCACAGTTGATATGACATCAAAGTGTATCAATCATTTCCATAATACGACGATTACCATATTAACATGATAATAATACTGGGAAAGTGATGTGTAATTTAAAACACAGCGAGAGTTTTTCTCAGTTTTTTAAAAGGGTAATTGATCTATCGATACAAAACAGGATAATATTGTATCGTGATTTACATTCAATTTGATATAGCAACAGGACAATATTGATCGTTTCAAATTGCTATATCAATACATCATAGCATTTTCATCGAACAATCTTATTTATGATTTACTAACAACCAATGGCTAATTTCAAAACATTTCTTTATATTTGGAGCTAAACACATCACTATTTTCAATTGAAAAAGAATTTAATGCGATATTTGAACGTAATGAACAACATTTGGTCTAGATTGGAGACTATGAAAACACTTGTGCATGTATGTTTGTGTAAATACACAGTCTGTATTTAAATGGGACACTCTGAGGTAAACGGTGATGTAATGATTTTTCTTGCGCACACTTAATCCGAAACCTGTTGCAAAGACGAAAATTTATGTTTTATCCCCAACATACCTTTTGATCCTTAATTCAAAATAATAAATAAATAATGTGCAGAAACTAATATCACATGGAGAGATGCCAATAAGGTTTGTGTTGGTTTGATTAATGACCATTGTTTTTCTGATAAAATAAACATTACAATATTTCACGATCATATTTACTACATCACCCCGTTCATCATGTTTTTTTTTATAAAGCAACAGCTATATAAATATGAAATGCACCATGTGTGATGACCGTATAAGATACATGTATATAAAGATATGTGATGACAGCAGCAGAGAAAGTATTGATTCTTATGTCAATTATGATAAATCATACATTTCCAGTGAATTGGAGAGTTATAAGGAAATATAGAAAATAATAATCATTAATAAGAAGAGATTCAAGAAACGCCCAAAATGAATACAATTTATATATAGACCTTTTTACGACGCGGTCCGTTGCTATGAAAAATCGACCGGAAGTAGTATTTCCCCGCACACGCGCAATCTGCGTAGGGCAACAAAAAGCATAGTCTAAGATTGCCATAAAAAGGCTTGGAAAATGAAATTGTTTAAGAATTCCCCTTTACGGTGGGCCCGCTTATGGTCACGGACCTGACATTGAGATTTTTTTTAAGAAAATGTGGAATTATATCTTTTATTCAAATGGGAGTCATCTAAATTGTTGTTGAAATAGTTCATGAAAAACATAAAAGAAATTTTATAACATATGAAATCGAGGTTAATTAGCATTCTGAAAATAGTCAGAACAGGCACGGTGATAATGCATTTTTAGTGTTCAGTTTACCTGATTTTATCCTTTATTTGACTGTGCAAAACAGATAATTTTTAAGTCACATCAATGATTGTCTATTTACAGACATATCTGACAAAACATAACAAATACTCATAGCTATTATCAATATTTAAAAATCACAACTGTCACAAAAATGATATTTAAAATGTTTTTAATTTGCAATTAAAGATAGCTAAAAGTTTAGTACGGGTGGGGTTCGAACCCACGCGGACATTCGTCCATTGGAACTTAAGTCCAACGCCTTAACCACTCGGCCACCGTACTTCATATTTTATATTATTTTAGAATTTTTGTAATATCATGTAATACAGGTGTAATAAAATTTAATCTTTAACACCCTGCTGTTTAAATTTAAATTACGGATAAAATTACGGATGCCTTAAACAGACGTCTTTTGTATGCGCCTTTTGATCATTGGATTATTAGTCCTGCATATTTATTATCCTCTGTTATAAAAATATTGACGTTTTTTTCTTGAGTACTTACCGCTTTCGAGTCATCCCAAAATTACTGTTTTCTGGTTGATATATAACATGGAATCACGACTATTAAAGCCTTAAAGTATCATACACTGTTGTCAATTTTAATGCGCTTTTGCCCTACGCAGAATGCGCATGCGCGAAATACAACATTGGTTGCTTTGGAAGAATCGTATTGTAAAAATGTCTATATTACACCAATTTGCTAGAAGGGAAAGGTTATGTGCCCAATATAAATAAATAATATGCCGGTCTTTGTAAACAATAGGTAAAAGAAGAAACAAAAAAGCATAGAGAAATTTCGCTGCTTCTGTAAAAATGACAAAAATACTACTCTAACGTTTTGGAAAAAAAGTTATAAATGTTGGATTTCAAATTTATGGTTTTTAAGATATTCTAACTGAAGGGTTTAATCAATGTCATTCAAAAAGATATTTGTGAAATAACATATTGATATAACATGATATATCACTCGTGCCTAGTTTTAATTTCCCAGTTATAGTCATGGTAATATTGTTTGGTAATGAAAGATAGGGTTTGGTGCCCCTCTATGTTCCTCAGATTATTTCTTGTTAATTGTGGGGACACTTTTGTACCCCTTCTTACGTCTACGGTACGTATCAACCCATTCTATACATATGTTTTCTTTCTTCAATTTTGTCCCCCTACCCCCTCTTGCCCATTCCCCTACACCTTTATCCTTCTGTCAGCCTTTAAATTAATCTTCGACTTTAACTGTATTGTCGGTTTCTATGATTTCTTATTTTGAATTATTTATAATGATACTCTTTCCGTGATTATTTGCCCGTGTGCCCTGTCCTGATTATGTCCTTCAAGGCTCCTTGCCGGCGTTCCTGTGTTGCTTGGTTTTGTTATGGGAAGCGATCATTGAATGCCGCCTCTTCTTGTTGATTTTTAGCCAATTTTGATTGTGTGTATAATAAATATATAAATGTCGTTGTTTTTTGTTGTTGTTTTTTTTGCTTAAAACATGAAGCCTGTGCGATTCCGGGCATTTGTTATTTCACAATTGGGAGCCATTTTCTACCCAATTTAAGTACTTTATGTTACATGTAATGACATAAAAGGTTAAATAAATATTTCTTTTCATTTTTAACATATAATTATTTTTATTACGTTATGAAAACTGGCGACATTTAACCCACACGCTTTTTTATCTCGCTTTCATTTTATTCTTACAAAGGTTAATTTTTTTTACTAACCATTATGTAACAATACATATATGTTATTAAGGTAAAATTGCTTTAAAAGAGACACAGTTTTGGTGTCTCCCAAACCCCCCGGAACCCTTTTCCCCAAAATTTTAAATTTTTTCCCAAAATTTTAAAGGTTAATTAAATTTAAAATAAAGGGGGAATTCAAAAAAAAAGTAGAAAACATGAAGAATTTTTGTTTTCGAGTAAAATTTAAAATCATTAATGTAAGATTTTTTCAGTCCCCCCAGAAAGTACGAAATTTTTTTTCCAAAGATTTTAAATAATAAGTGGGCATGACGTTTGTAAAAAAAAATATTAAAAAAAAAAGTAAAATTTAAAAAAAATTACCCAATTTTTTCAACGTTTTGGGTTATTTGGGAAAGCCCTTTTAATACCGGTTTTAAACCGGTGCCCAAGAGGCGGGTTTGGGTGTTGAAATTTTAAATTTTTTTTCTCCTGTACCGGCCCGGGAAAAAAAATATAGTCTGCAATTGGTATTTAATTTTGTTGTTTTAATTCATTCTGTAGTATCTGCATTTTTCAAGATTCTTTCATTGACTAAAATGTATTTATATCATATGTTAATGAATAAAGTAATTTAACATTAATAATATAAGTATATAAGGATAATTTTATAAGCATTTTCAATAAGTTCAATTTGTCTTGTCAGTGATTTTATCCAGTGAGGTTTTATGTCTCGTTGTCACTGTCAAAATCAAATTGTGAAGTTCATCAGAAACTTGAGGTGGTCCTGAGCATTAAGATTTTGCAAGCTTGCTTGATAGCTTACTTTCATCTTTTCCTTTTTATGGGTTTTACGTCGAACTAACGTAGTATAGATCATATGGCGACTGGCGCAGGAAAACCTCAGGTTCCCTTCCATGTATTATTTCAGCCTGCCAGTGAGTAGAACTACCGACGTTCCGCAAACTAGCTAAATAGCTCCCTCTCAATTAAAATCGGTAAGTCCCGTAGCGGGATTAAAACCCACTGCTGTGAACAGGAAGTGTGTGAAACAGTTTTCAATTTTCATTGATATATCTGTCTATTGTAGTTACATACATTTATCATGTTCAGACAGTCAGACAGACAGATGCGGCACCCTGTGTTACATTCTTCACCAGGATTTCAATAAACTGAAATGTAAAACTTCAATGATTCATGATGAGGATATTGGTGTAGTTTCGTAAATCTTTTATTTAAAATTAAAGCTTTTTATGATATGAATGAAATATGATACGCACGTGAGAGATTATCTATACAATTGGTAACAATTACCGTATAATGTATCGTTCTTTTTTTCATTTTCCTCTGGCTTTAGTTTACATTGTATGTAAGGCGTAATACCACCCGCCTTATTTTGCAAGTAAATTCATTTGCGGTAATGTTATATTTGTGTATATATCATACATTTAACATTGCGTAAAATCATGACTTAGATAGGACTAAAATAGAATACACTGAAAGGAGACTCGTAAACAACTTGCATATTGAATGTTTGTATGGGTATGAAATTAAATATTGGTAATTTTATTCAGAAACAGCCAACAAAAGGTGAGCGTAATGATATTCTTTGTTTTACCGAAATTCTTTAACGCCAATGAAATAGTGATAATTAAAACAATAAACAAAAGGGTGTTTATTTTTTTAACCAAATTTAAAGGATATAAAGCAATAAGTAGAATATTTGTTTGTATCTAACAAAAGCAAACTCAAAATCTTTAGAACAGAACAGAAAGTTAATGTCGTCGTGTGAATAGTACAGCATTTCAATATATACAAACACTATGAACCTTTCTGGGAACTTCAATTGTACATACATACATTACATACATACATTACTGTAATATATAGCTCTGCTTCTTAACGTAAGGCAAAAAACTACGACATAATGAAAAGATTGATAGCCCGACATTGCAATAACTAGACATTTAATTAGGTAAATGGATTCCAACTGACTGCAATTTTATCATCATCGTAAATGACCTGTTAAATGAAACCTAAAGAGCTATCTTATACATTATTGTCAATAAATCTTTCCTTTCTGTATTAATTGAGGTTTTCAAAATTATCAAGTTTCAAACGCTAACTGCTCTTTGATATTCAAAGGCATGATGAATACGCGCTGATCTTTGTAAACATGTCAATCTGATTTTTTTCATAGTTTGGCTAGTGCATTTGAGAAACAGTTTGTACAGTGGCTTGATTAAAACATAATGAATATGTTTATTAGAAACGACGATATGAAATATTTTTATTTCATTTGTAAGGATAAGGATGAGGGTCCACCTGTTGTTCTGTGTATTAATTCATAAATCTATGGATCAGTGCAAAACGGACGCAAGGCCTTCATTATGAAATATGAGTTACATCTGTTTCGCACCAAACCCTCGATACCTTTCTTTCCTTTATTACTCTTTCCTTCTGTCTTAGTCATCAGTATCTATTTATTTTCTTCCCAGTTTACTTTAATTGATTCTTCTGTATTATTACAATTTTTGTAATGTCGTAGTCTTCACAGTATTTGTGCTTTTTGTTGTATATTTCAATGTATATATATTTTAATATGACAAGCTATATTTTATGTTAAAGTAATAAACTTTTTTCTTGCTATATCAAATTATTAGTGAAACTATGCTGTGGATTTTGTTTCATGATTATACTTCTATCTTATTCTATCAAAGTAAAATTATGTTATGTTCTTTATGTTAATTATCATTTTGTAATCATTTTTACTATATCAATTTAAAATCACATTTTTATCATTTAGGCTATTAGTACTGTAATAACCCCCATCATCATTATTTTTATCAAATGTGTGTCTGTATCATCAATCTAAATACTTTTTCAATCAAAGAATAAACTGAGTTGACGGCCATGTGTCTTATTATGCCTAATGTACTGGTTTGTACAAAGAAGATAATTCGAGAGTGTTTCAAATTCGTCACAAGCAATCTTCAAAGACCTGGAATAAGGGTGGTTCCTCGGAAGCCGGAAGCATAAATCAAAAACAAAATAATATGAAAATTGCAGACTAAAATACAAAAGGTATGATTGAGTCTGTACATGAAGGAAAATAAAAAGTGCAACACCCCCAGCCCCGGTTTGAGAGGTACTCATTTTTCAACACTAAAAGTCCCAAAGGACCAGAAAAATATATCATCAAAGTCGAGCTTAAATTATTAATGTATACACTATACTTTGATACTAGATTTAAGCTTTAAGCTTTACTTCTTGTTGCTGTTGTTGTCAATAATTTAAATGTTCATATAATTTGTACCTTTAGGCTTAATGTAAATCACGATGCATTGTTTGGTTCACTAGATTTACATACGTGACCAGAATACAAATGAAAACTTTCAAGTTGTTAAACTAGTAATTTATCTTAACCAAGGTCAATGTCATTATAGAAAATTGTCTTAAATAGGAAACAGTAGATGTTAAGTAACCCGTATTTATACCTTTTATTAACTGGATGATAAATACAAAACAAATATAAATTTGCATAGATAAGGATTAGCAAATGACTGCAAATACGTGCATACAACAGCAAGATTTATTTCTTATTGATGATGTGACAAACGAGAAAACAGGGAATAAAAACGAATAACATGTAAGAGATTTTATGTAATTTAATTACATTTATAGTGTATAGCATGTATAGTATAGTATAGTATAATATAGTTCTGTTACAGTATTGTTAAGTCCAAATGAACTGAAATCGTTTATAACAAGATAATATAAACAGTGAGAGTTCACATTATGCAATTAGATATCACTATCAAAAGGAAAGTGGTCGTTTTAATATTTCACATGATATGATATTTAGATGTTTATGGTTTTTCGAATACACAAAGAATCAAGGAATGGTTGATTATAAAAGTCGCTAATATTAAACTATGATATATAAATGATTTAGTTTATTTGCTTGCTGTCTTTGTTTTCTGAATGAGATCTAAACTATATTCTTGGACACACGTTGTATTCTTATTATTGTAACTTACTGTGAAAAAATGTGAAATGCCACTTAATGATTTGCATTACTTGTGACTGGCTTTTGGCCTGTGTTTAGTGGTCAGAATCTCACCTCGTAAGCATAAAAATATATTTCATTTAAATATAATTAACAAATTAACACTGTATTTAATGCAGAAGAAAATAGCGAATATAGAACTTGTAAGAAAGTCAGCAAAATGTAGAAATAGTTAAAATGTATATCCTCCTTATTTAATTACCTCGTGGAAGTCAAGTTCTCAGATAACTATGACACAATATTAAATTAAACACTTCGGTTTTCAAGATATCATTTGCAATAAATAAGCCATACCCTTGACATGTCTAAGCACTAGAACTAATTTATTATCGTTGTTACTAAACTCCATAGATAAAGGAGATTTATAAGTAATGGATTATTCAATAGTTGTGTTTTGGGTTGCCGAAGCGTAAGTCACATGTTCTATAAAACTTAACGTTTGTAACGTCGCGTTTGATTGGATTAGTGTGGCGTTTATATAATCTATATACACGGCTACTGTCATCCTCGGTAACCAAGGCTATTTACTGTATACGGTATGTGTACCGTGGGTTCCGAGGTTTGGCTGCTCATTTTTCGTTTTTCCTCAAATAAGAAATTTTGCTGTTACTTGGTTAAAGCCAGGTAATATCTTGTTTTATAAATGCTTTAAAGATATTTGTTTCATTAAACTTATCTTAGACTGGGCGTACGTATTTTTCAATGTTATGCAAAGTATTTAAGTGGGACGAGATAGAGGGTTCAGCCTACAGAAAATCTGTTTTTAAATCCATCAGCTCCTACAAAACAGATAAGTTTACATGTTTGCAAGATATACTTTGGCGAAAATGCATGCTTAACTAAATATTTTGATGTTTGTAATAGGGTTAGCTCTTATAATATAATTAACTGAACAGGAGAAACCGTAACCCCGAATTTTTATTTTTGTTTGGTTTGAAGCTTTAAGAATAAGTGACGACTCCAATCTATTTGTCGTTTATTGACATGCGGATGATAATATTTAAAAAATCATTTAGCTTATACATTATTTATTTTAGTACGATCGTATAGGAAGTTATAAGCTTACAAACACATTCTCGATTCCGTTCCTTGAATTAGCTAGTACTGAGCTATAAGTTGAAAATTCCTTGCTTAAGGAAACAACGGTTCGCCCCTGACGCGGTTTGCAACCACGTGATGAGTGATCTTTAGATTGTTACTTGAATGAATCATATACTGGAATGTTAAAGTCAACATTATTTGTAAGGATTATTGTTAAATAAATTTTAAAATTACAAGTGAAACATAAAAAAGATTTTTGTTCTAACCATATGTAGCATTGCATCATTTAATATGCAATAGCCAGATCTTAAAAAAAATAATTTATCAAAGCACTAAATTAAAATGTTTTCAATCAACAGGAAGAACGTGAATTGGGAATTTTTGAAAATTTTTGTTTAAATCGATTTTTTAAAAATTGCTTTTAAAACCCCCCCTTGGGCGGGGAAAACAATTTTTAAAACGAGGGACATTATTGGAAATTTTTTATTGATATAGTTTATTTTTTCCCTTTCCTTATCTTTTCCCCTTTAAAAATTTAAAATTTTTTCGGTTTGGTCTTTAATTTCATAAAAAATGTTAAAAAACAAAGGATAAAGACTTGATCAACTTAAGTGAAATCTATATATAAAAATACAATGCCAGCTGTAAGGCGACTCGCATGTTAAATATTTTACGAATCTATAAGCAAATTTGAGGGTTGTCCGGAGCCGAGTGGTTAATGTCGTTGATTTCAAACCATATGCCTGTCACAACTGAGGGTTGGAGTCCCATACAGGGGCTTTGATTTCTTTCATGTGAGGAAGCTATCTAGATAACTTACCGAACGTCGGTGTTTCTTCTCAGGCGACTGTTCGAGCCTGAATTAATGCATAGAGGGGCACCTTGGACCTTCACCCACCTGTATAAAGCTTGGTGACATTTAAAGTGTTGATGCGACATAAATTCCAACTAAAACAACAGAAAATGATCAAATTATACAGTATATTTTAATTATATATGACTTAAACATCACTAGCCACAATGTCTGTCTGATCGAACATTTCTTTTGCACCATTGTTTATCTTAATGAACAACCATGATATATCTGAACCTGCGACATGCTTAGTTACCAAGGTCATGCAGATCTATATAGATCTAACCAGAAACTGTTAAAGATAAGGCATTTAAACAATATATAATATTTATATACCACACCTCCCCAGCAGAATCATGCCTTCACAATTTGGAATGATTCATTGATAACTTTGCTATACTTTTACAGGGATTTATATTTAATGGTTTTAATAGTTAACTTTTTCGTGATTTAAGATTAATCTTGCTTACTTATAAAATAGTACATTGACCTAACTCCTGTTTACATTCACGTAATGCTGTTAAATTTGATGCTGAATGATTGCAGGTATTTAGAATGTTTCAATCGATTGCATCAGACATTTATTAAATGCGAAATAATTTATAGTGCACACAAGTCTGCAATATGTTAATCCCACATAGGAATAATGTCGCGTGTCTATTACAAATTTCATTCCTTTACAGATGCAACCCAGACAAAACTAAAAAGAAAAAGAGAGTCATTTTGAAATAAGCATTATTTCATTCCCCTTCACGCGCTATTTGGTTTTCACCCTTTAAACTCGATTGTACGGTTGCATCAGTCAGTTGATGTTGTCCTTGCATTCCCTTTATTCACAGGGATTATAATTCGAATATAAAAAAGAGCTTTTATTATTATCATATTAACATAAATTGTCTAAAGAAATGAGGATTTTTGATGATGGTTTCACAAAATCATGAATTTTATTACAAACTTATCATTTTATTTTGTTTTGCCTTTTCATTGAGGGTAGATTTTTTGTCAAAGAGGGGGTGACTCATTCTATGTCATCCTTCACAGATACATTGAGCTTAGCTCATATGACTGTATATGTTAAATTTGTGGCCAAGTATCGTCCATATTCTAAAGAATATATCTCATTTGGGGTTGCAGTGAAGAAAGACTTTATTTATTTGTTTGTTATAAGGCCTTAGCTGGTCCAACTTTTTGTGAAATTGGACTTTAGTTGGTTCATACGGGACAGGGTTTTATTCAACTTGGTCTATAGTCATACTTAAAGGTCTTGAAGTGTCTTACCTCATATATAGAGAATCAACGAACTTCAATAGAGGCCATGTTGACCTTTTATATGATTTTATAACAACAACAGCAACCAGACAAGTCTGAAAATACAGGAAATCCTATTACAGGGAAATTCGTCTGCCATCTGAATATATGGACAGCAAATCTTTCCGCTTGGCCATCATGATTCAATAAATGATTCTATTAGAATACATGTCATAGCAAAAAGAGTATTGAATGATAAATGTGATGTAATAGATGTTTTACATTGTCATACGTTATTTTAGATAATGGAGAAGTGATTTTTGGTTATAAAAATATTCGAGAAGAATAAACAATTAACCAATTAACGTTAAAACATCAATGAAATACATGCATTTTTTTTAAAATTTAAATGTACCCCAACCCCACCCTTTAAAATAATTTTTTTCTAAATATTTTACAGGAAATTTTTAAAATAGTTTTCCAACCCCTTTTTACCCCTTTCTATTTTTAAAAAGAACATCCAAAAGAAATAAATATTATTACCCAACGACAGGGTTTTTAATTTTCCGCCCTTTATTTTATAGACAATACCCACCTGCAATTCCATTACTTTCAGACAAATTTGGTATATTTTTTTGGGTTAAAAGAACGAAACGAGACGGGAAGAGGGTTTGGCTATCCATCGGAATATATGACATTCTTAGTTCCCAAAAGGTATGTAAATCCATGTAGATAAAACCCAGAAACTGTTAAAAAATAAGTCATTTTAAAAAATAAAAAATATTTAATCCCACTCCTCCCCAGCAAAAACTATGTTTCAAAATTTTTTGGAATAATCCATTGATAGCTTTTGGTTTACTTTTCCCAGTGTTTTAATATTTTAAAATTTTGTTTAATTTAAACCTTTTTTGGTTATTAAGATTAATCTAAAATAAAAGCTAATAAAATAAAGCATTAACCTTACTCAGGAGGAAATGTCCTGTTTTAATTCACGTAATGTCGTAAAATTCAATGCTGACCGACTTCAGGCAATCGATTGCATCAGACAACATTTATTAAATACGCAAGAATTTATAGTGCACACAAGTCTGCAATCTGTTAATCCCACATAGGAATAATGTCGCGTGTTTATTACAAATTTAATTCCTTTACAGATGCAACCCAGACAATACAAAAGTGAAAAAGGGAGTCATTTTGAAATAAATATTATTTCATTTCCCCTTCTGGCGCTATTTGGTTTTCGTCGTTCAAACTCAATCGTACTTTTGCATCAGTCAGTTGATGTTGTCCTAGCATTCATTTTATTCACAAGGATGATAATTCCAATATAAAAAGAGCTTTTATTATTATCATAACATAAATTGTCCAAAGAAATGACGATGTTTGATGATAGTTTCACAAAATACAAATAGTATTTCATGAACTTGAATGAACATTTATTACAAACTTAATTTGACGCAGGATGTGTTTTGTTGCATAACGATAGGTATCTTACTTTTTTTTCATATTCTGCTTCGGGACTGTACCAGACAAACTGCAAATGTACTTTAAACCTAAGAAAATGCGACAAACAATTATTGTCTTGGAAAAATATCAGACATGATTGACAAATAAAACATACCATATATGAAAGAACAGACAGTTCACAAATAAAATATCAAAATTGACTGTACCCTGACAAAACTTTGAAAATCCTGTTGTCAATGAGTCAGTTTAATCTAAAAATATCAAAATTATCTAAAAAGTAGGAAAAAAAGAATATTTATGAAAAAATCTTAAAAAAAAAAATTTTTAAAGTGACTGTTAAATACGGAAAGTTATATATTTTAAAAGCAAAATTTTTAGGGTATATGAATTTACAAAAGTAAACAGGTTTTTAAATTTGTTTTCGTTAAGCCTTTTTTGGGGGGGCTGGCGGAAATTTTGCGCTTTCTGTACCGTTTATGAACGGTTTCAATTCCCGAGACTGCCATTTTCAGTGTTAGTTTTTTCTGTTTTTTCTATTTTAATGGTGAGTTTTTAAAAAAAAACATTTTCTATCTAATTCACAAACTTATAAAAAAATGAACATCATGCCCTTTGTATGTTCTTATAATTCCAGGGTTGTCTGTTATATCCATACCGGTTTTAAAACATTATTAATTAGTAACAGATAAGAGTGTTATTCAAACTAATTCAAAAGTTCATTCATGTTTTACAGTATACGAAAATAGATGTGACAATCACACTACGACTCTAAATTTACAAATATTTTTTTACAAAAGTGATATTTTAACGCATTGTTTCTCGTGGTAGGTTAACAAAGTTTTTAATAAATATGTAAATAATTATTTTTGTACAATTTTTTAAATCTTAAATCAAAATATCGAAGGGTTTGTGTTTTATAGGTTTAAAAAAAACAAGTAAAAAGCTTTTCCCAAAATTAAAATAAACCCAAGAATTCTAAAAAATAACAAATTTATAAGAAAAAAGATTTAGAAAATTTTTTGGGAAAAAACTGAGTGAGCGAATGACTGATTTTTTAAAAAACAAGTTATTGGTCTACCCACATCAAATGAACATTAATTCGAAAAATTATTTCATGTCCCGTCATGAAAAAATACCCACAGCGAAGTCCTTTAAGGTAAAAAAATTTTCTTTAAAAGGGTTTTGAATAAATTTCAAAAAAATGAACATGATTTTTTTCAAATTTTTTGGGAAAAGTTAAATTTGATTCCCGTAATGTATAAAAAATTGTTGTTAAAATTACTGATATTATGCATTTTTATCCAGTTGATATGACTTCCCAAGTGTATAAATCTTTTTCCATTTTGACGTTACCATATTTTAATTACATGTAATTAAACAAAAAATAATACTGGGAAAGAGATTTAATTTAAATAAGCGAGTTTTTTTTTTTTCTTTTTAAAAAAGGGTCAAATTTATATATCGTACAAAAAGATTGTTCGAGTTTACTTCAATTTTTATGTAGCAACAGGACAACATTACGTGTTTAAATTGATATTTTTTCAATATCATAGCATTTTTAAAAAAACATCTATTTGTGATTTTCTAACAACCAAAGTCTGTTTCAACAAAATTCCTTTATAATTTAATGCGAATTTTACGCAAAAAAAAAAAATTTGGTCTTTACTGAAGACTGATTAAAAAAAGGTGCATATAATTTTTTGGGTAAATACACGTACTCTTTTCTGTATTTAAAATAGGCAATTTAAATTAACGGTGATGTAAGTTTTTTTTGCCCACTTTTAAAATTGTTCTAACTTAATCCGAAACTTTTTGCACGACGCTTTTTGTTTTATCCCCAAAATACCATTTAAAAAATTTTTTTTAAAA